>NC_050575.1:388062927-388232927 GCF_011100635.1 Trichosurus vulpecula
GCCTGACTCCCAGTAATAGAGCTTCAAAGTCTTTCTGTCAACTTAGTTCCTATTGGCTTCCACAAGCAGCTTTTCTCTTCTCCTCCTATGTCTAACAACCCACACAGGACAAACCAAATGGATGAAAAGTTTGTATTGCCCAAGCTGACATGCAACTGGATCATTGAATTGGTCCATCAGTACACATATCTTAGATAGATGCTGCAGATAAACAATGAATCAGGCTCAGAATTGAATAGGAGAAAGAGTTGAATAGATGGCATTTTTGGGAACTATGCAGTGCTTTCAGCTATCCAAACTTGCTTCTTGACACAATTGTCTATCTTTTGAAGCAGCTAATGTTATCAAAGAAACAAAATTATGGATAACCCAAAGGTCAAATGAAAGAGACTCTTCATGAGGGCAGCAAAGAGGGAGGGGCACAAAAAGTGACCTAAGAAAGATTTCCAGGAAACTAAGGAAACTAAGGCTAGATCACATAGCCAGAAAGTTTCTGAGATCAGATTTGAATTCAGGTCTCCTTGGCTCTAAGTTCAGTATTCTATCACTGTGCCACCTAAATGACTTTAAAATATATTTTTGTTGTTGTTGTTAAAGTTGTGTCTGACCCTTTGTGACCCAGTTTGGGGTTTTCTTAACAGAGGTGGTAGAGAGTTTTGCCATTTCATTCTCCAGGTCATTTTACAGATGAGGAAACGGAGGTCAACAGGGTTAAGTGACTTACCTAGGGTCACACAGGTAGTAAGTGTTTGAGATCAGATTTGAACTCAGGAAGATGAGTTTTCTTGACTTCAGGCCTAGTACTCTATCCACTGCTCCACCTAGCTGCCTTACGAGGATATATTATTGCTTTTAAGCACAACATTGACCCCATATTTAATGGCAACCTAATTTTCTTCATGCTTGGTTCAGGAGTTGCCCAAGAAACATTAAAGCTGCTTGTGCTATGGGATAATGAGCTGCCAACCCCTGAGATATGCACTAGAAAGCGGAGAAATAACCTTGTTTTGTGTACTAATTTTAAAAGTAAAATTGATTCCTTTGTTGATAGAGGGATGGATTTACGTTTCCAAAGGCAGAACTTATTGATTTAATCTTTTTGAGTGGCATATGGCAAAGTTTTACTTTTTCTAACTTGAGGTTAGTCCCTTGTCTCAGATCATTATCGGTTCTAAAATATACCCTTCAACTTGTTGGATTCTCTTCCCTCCTCACTCTGCTCCTTTGCTTTTCTTGGATGTTTTTGAGACAATTACTTGGCCTAAGACAACAGTAGGACACTGAGACTGGGACGCAGCTTTGAGCTTGGTTTTGTTGTGTGTCTATCTTTATTAAATAATTCTTGGACTGAAATAGCTATGCATGTGCACATTTGGGAATTAAAACAACATACTTGCTTGTCACCGATCCAACTTTCAATAAACAAACCAGAGCATTAAAAAAACCCAGCAACACAACAATGTGTGTTTTTAAAAAAATAAAAATAAAGGTTCATTCTATCTCACTGACACTTCTTTTAAAGAAAAATGAATAATTAGGTTATAAGCTTGTGCTTGAACCAAAAAAAGAGCACATTTCAAAACTCTCCGTAAAAGTGATCAGGGTCATGCTATATAATCAGAAACATTTAGTTTTTGAAAAAAAACTTTGATTCTTAAATTTTGAGTTCAGAATGACTGGACTTTATCCTTTGAAGTCACATCTGTCTATAGAAAGGGAACAACCTGATTGCTTCCTAGGGCCAACTTTCCTTTTTATAAACCGTGATTAATGTCCTTTGTTTGTTCATTTCTTCAAATGCCTTCTTTTCCCTCTTTCTCTCCCATCCTCCTGCCCCTAGAATTGAATTCACTCATAACAGAGCAGTTAAGCCAAAACACCCAGCCAAAACCAGGCAGTGATTGGTCTCACAAAGAATACAATTTTCTGCCTTAGTTGTTTCCTGCTGCTTTGTTTAAAGTTGAGAGGTATGGCTCACTATCTGTTTTCCTCCAGGACCACTGTTTGTTTTTCAGTTCCTGAAAATTCACTGCCTTGTAGTGATCTTTTCATCTACATTGTGGTAGTCAGTGTGTACACTATTCTTTTGGTTCTGCTTTTTTCATTCTGTATCACTTCACGCAAAATTTCCCATGTTTCTCTGCATCCCTTGTATTTACCATTTCTTATTTCATAACCATATTCTATTCTATCCATTGTAATACAGGTTGTTATGTCATCCCCTGATCGATGGACACTTTGTTTCCAGTTGTTTGCTACTATGAATATTTTGTTATGTATATTATGGTGTAGTTTCCATCTTTGACCTTCTACAAATATAGACTGAGTTATGAAGTTGCCAGATCAAAGAGTGTAAACAGTTTAATTTTTATTCCATAGTTTCAAACTGATATCCAGAACAACAACCTTTCCCTGTTGATGGAAATCTGTATTTGTGTCTTATCTTTTGAACAGATCATCAAATTCGATGAGGGTAGAATTTTCCTACCTAAATGTTTTATCTCCCCTACTCTCCATTTTGTATGTGTTTGAATTTGGGGATATGTTCACAACTCATTACCATTAACAAATTTGACTAATATTCCAAAATAAAAGGCTGAGAACTAAAGCCAGCAAAGATTAGTCGTCACAGCGTGGGCTTTGTTTTATTTCCAGCAGATACAAAAATTACTTCCTCCTTTTAACGATTGGAGAACTACTCCCTAGTGGTATTTGCAACTCACAGTGAATTGTAGTAGTGGACTTGGCACCTCCCTTTTCGGTGACTCTATAGGGGCGAGCTGGACTGTTTGAGCACAGGGACTGGATGAATGGAGCTATCTGTATTGTCAGAAAACACTAGAATAGGCAGCAATTGCAAACAACCCTCCTACTGGGTTGTCTGACTCCAGCAAACTTTTTCAGACTGTGATTAACACCACCTGCCACTGGATTGTGCTGATGACATAGTGGGTGTGTCTGGGATCTTAAGTTTTCCATCGGGGTGGTGGTGGGGAGGGTGGGGAAGGAGACACAGGTGCAGGAAGCCGTCTCCTGCTAAGCAGTCATCTACTCTTCAGCCAACTAATGTCCAGAGCCACACTGGAATGTACTTTTTTGACTCCATTTTCTCATTCCACAGTCAAGACAATGGAAAGAATGCTGGCTCTGGGTTCAAATTCTATCTCTGATACTTATGACCTGTCTGACTTTGGGCAAGCCATGTAACCCTTATGGGGTCAGTTTCCTCATCTGTGAAATTAGATAGTCTTTCTATCCTATAAAAGAATCAGAGTTGGAAGGAACTTTAGCAGCCACTCGGGCCACACCCTATCATTTTAGCAGTGAGGAAACTGAAGCCTAGAGAGTGACTTCCTCAAAAACAAGTCTCAGTGGCAGAGTCAGAATTTGAACCCAGGTTTTACTCCAAACCCAATGGGCTTTCTGCTATACTACAGTGTCTCTTTCAGTTACTGAGACAATACTTTTCCTTTGGGAGATGAGGAACAACTTTATCAAGTACAACTCTGAGTATTGCTCAAAATTCTAATTTGAATGATAATTTAGTTCTCTCCACAAAGTAATATTTAATCAACAAAAATAGAGGTCTAGAAATTTCTCTAGTTTGACTTTTGAAGGAGATGGAAGTACACTGATTTCAGGGAGGACAAGGTGTCTGTATCTTGTCTTCTTATCTAGTTAGATCTATTTGGTTCATTCTAAGACATGATGATTGGTTTAGCAGAAAACTCAGGATTTGGTATTGGTCTAGTCATGTCCTGTGGAGTACTCAGACTTAGGATACCAATAGAAGATACAAACACAAAAGCCTTTTGTTTATAGTTCCAAATTGCCCCTAAATCTGGCCTGTCTTCTTTGGGTTAATTTTTTTTTTGTGGGGCAGAGTTGTCACAGTTTTGAACAGCAGTATTTCTGGGCATCATATGCTATAGAAATGGTGAGGGAGGAAATACCATTTTAAGATAATGAATCATAGATGTAGACCTGGAAAGGATCTTAGAGGTCATCTAATCCAATCCCTCATTATATATTTGGGAAAACTGAGGATAGGAAAATTTAAAGGACTTGCCCAAAAGTCATACAAGTAGCAAGTGACAAAGGCAGAATTTGAACCCATGTCCTCTAGACTCCAAATCCAATGTTCTTCCATTGCTCTGTGCTTCTGGATCAGAGTTGAGGTGGAGAAACCAGACTTGTGAAGGTAATAGTAATTTTCATTCCTCTAGTCTTTTCAGGTTTGTTGTCGTTTAGTTGTTTCAGTTGTGTCTGACTCTTCATGACTCCATTTGGGGTTTTCTTGGCAAAAATAATGGTTCACCATTTCCTTCTCCAGCCTATTTTACAGAAAAGTAAACAAAGGCAAACAGGGTTAAGTGACTAGCCCAGATTCACACAACTAGTAAATGTCAGAGTCTGGATTTCAACTCAGGAAGATGACTCTTCCTTACTCCAGGCCTAGTGCTCTATCTACTACAGCGCCACCTAGCTGCCCTATTTTCAGGTTTATCATGTCCTTTATTTCCAACAACTTCGTGAGGTAGATAAGGTGAATACAATTATCCCCATTTGAAAGATGAGGAAACTGAGGGAGAGAGTTGTAAAGTGACTTGCCCCTAAGCATATTGGTAATTAGTCAGAACTGGGATTTAACCTAGATTCCATGACTCCAAGTCCAGTGATTATTCCACTGTCCATTCCACAGAGACAGTTGGGAGACTAAAGCTACATATTCAGGTCTGAGAGTAGGTGGGTACCCATCAAAGACTGGTCTTTCATTCACTCTTAGATGGCTTCTTGACTTTCCCTCCTTCTGGAAATGACTCAGTTTACCCAGGATGACTCTGAGAGGAGACTCTTTTGGGGCAGCTGGCCTTAGGGAGAGTCCATTTCCCCCTCTTTGCATTGCTCCTAGAAGGTCACTCTCTTGAGCATTTCTAAGAAGGGCTAAAGTTTCTTCCCTGGCTGCCTGCTGCACACAGTTACAGAAATGGCAGATGATAGATTAATTTATGCTTAAGAGCTTTGTTTTCATTTTATAAGGTGATGTCATTGCCTCCTTTAGGCCCAAATCTCCTTTAGGGAGGCATTAGCCATTGGGATGGGAAACAAAACTGGGGTTGAATCTCCCTGATAATCAGAGGCAGCTGGAGGAAATGGTCAGACATTATTAGTGTCACCTAAAAAACTCATTAGGCAGCAGCAGCAGGAGGCCAGTCTGGGAGCCCTCTCAGACCCGTCTCTCTAAGTGCTCAAACCATTACTTGAGTCAGAAAGTTGGAGGGAGAAGGGAGGCCGTTTGCACATGCACTCATAGGGAGAGAACATGCCAGGGCTTGGGAAGAGCTGAGTGGAGGGACCAGCTTCTTAGGCTTCCAGAGAGAAATGAGTCAGTATAGCTCCTTGGGGTGCACTGGGCTTTGCAAGTACAAATGGTTCTTGCCTTTCCCACATGCACTTGGAAGGAAAAGGGGGTGGGGGGCATGAAGCCATCACCAAGCAATGAAAAATTAAACATGGCTATTACTTAATGATATCAAGTTCCAGTCGGTGATCTTGGTGACAAGAATGAGTGGAAGGGAGAACTGTGAAAGGATAGTCTAGATTAGGGGTCTGTTAGCTACCTGCTTATTGTAGGGTCCTCATTTACAAAAAAAGTTTTATTGCATTTAAAAATGTAAAAACCAATCTTAGCTTGAGCACCATACAAAAGCAGGAGGCTGGTAGATATGATCTTTGGGCTATACTTTGTCAATTCCTTGGAGTTAGATAGAGAAAGCCTCTTTCTAACTCTTTTTGCTGTGTTTGGCCTGGACCCTCTTGGATCTCATGGTGGGTGGATGGGAGTGGTTGAGGGGAGGGTTAGCTAGTAAAGAGCCAAAAGGCAGCAATTCTGTAGCCTGCACCCCAAGGACATAACAGCAAATCACAGAACCTGAGAACTGGAAGGCATCTTAGAGCATAGAAAATGAGAGCCAGAAGGGACCTCAGGACTTAGACTGTCAGAACTAGAAGGGGCTTTAGGATATAGAATGTGAAAGCAATAATGAACCTTAGAAATAATTTATTCTAGCCCCCTCATTTTTCTGACAAGGACATTGTCCACAGACACACTGCCAATCGGTGGACCAAGCAGAGCACAAACCCAGGTCATCAAACTCCCAGTTAAGTGTTTTTTCTATGCTACTACATCAACTCAAATATATTTTTGTTACAGAATATGAAATTTTAAAAAGGAATCCTTCCAATAAATTCTGCCTTAGGCCGATATAATAAAAGAACTTGACCAAGTGGTAGAGGAAAGTTATACCAGCCTCCCCTGGGTAGTTGGATTCAGAATTGCCACAGATAATTGTGTCTATGAAGGTTGAAATTTCACCTGTGATGCTTACAGGATGTAGGATTTTTGATCCAGTTTGGGAAGGGTATTAAATGCTAAACTGAAGAATTAATATATTTTCCTGTAAGCAAGAGTGTGTTACAGGTGCTTCTCCACTCTCTTCCATCTCTGAGTTTCTATAACTACAATTAGAGAATTGTGACTCAAATGTGTTATCCTCCAATGTTCATCTCAAAAGAATGAGGAGTGGACTCCTTTTCAACATAGTGTCTTTGTGTTTTATTCTTAATTACATATCCAAAGCCCTTTCCTTCATCTTCGCTCTGTTAGCTTTCATTCAGAATGGAAGCTCATCTTCAAATTTTATAGCTGGAAGGCACTTAGTGTTACAACTAGGGGGTCTCAAACCATTCCAAGAGTTGACCAGGTGGAGTCTGAGGTGGATTCTGGGTCAGAAATCCAGTCCTATGTTTTTGAGGGAATACTTGACCATTACATATTTGTTTAATGCTAGATGACTGCCCCAACCCCAGTCAACGTGGAACTATCAAAAGTAGTCACAGCACAAGAAATGCCAAAGAGAAGAAGCACAGAGACACACATGCCTCCTCAGCATCCCCCCATGTTATGGAAGTTTCCCAGGGATCATGACAATGCAATCACACCCTTCCCATCCTCCCCGCTGCTATGACGGAGGCTGTTCGTTGCGTAAGCTGATCTGCAAAAGTAACTAGACTGCCACAAAGTTCCAGTTGTGTCTAGAACACAGCTATGGACGGTGAGGCTTCTTCCTAAATCTCCCACCTCGTACTGATCTCCTACACTGATAATAGGGCGAAATACAGCTCAGCTGGGAATAGCTTGGTGCTGTCCCTTGGTCATAGTGCTGACTTAGATCACAGTTCGCAACTTCCATACTGTCCCTGGCCACGGTGCTGACACCTTAGTAATCTCTACTAGGAATTCTTAACTTGGTGGTTGTGCACTTGTTTTGTTTTTTATATTTTGATAACATAATTTGTTTCCTCCATAGCTCTTTATACTTTGTTTTATGTACTTTCCAACACTATTCTGAGAATGAGCCAATAGGATCTACCAGACTACCAAAGTGGTCCATGTCATTAAAAAAAAAAAGATTAAGAATGCTTGGTCTAGCTCAACTCCCTAGTTCTGCATGTTAGAAAATGAATGACACAACAGTGGAGTGATTGACTCAGTATAACATGGCTAGTTAATGGTAGGTCCAGGACTAGAATTCAGGTCTCTTGACTCTCGCTCTAAGGTTAGTTCTACTCATAAGTTCTGGAGTTCTAAGCTAGGCTATATTTTTCCAGCTCTAAAATCCAGTGGTCCTATCACTAGTCAACTCTTACTCTATTTTACAAATCTAGATTTTTATGTAATGGGTTTTCTTGGTCTTATTTGTCCTGTAGAACACAATTAGGGCCAATGGAGAAAATTACAGAAAGGCATGTTTTGGCTCAAGGTAAGGAAAAATTTCCTATCAGAGCTATCCAAAAATGGGATAGGCTGCCATGGAGGCACTATGTCCTATACTTAAGTAGAGGCTAGATAAATACATACCAGTATAGCTATAAATGTGATTCATATTTTGGATGTGATTTGAATTAGATGATCTCCAAGGTCCTTTCCACCTCTTAGGTTCTAGAATTGGAAAGGGAGTGTGTAATAGACAGAGAACTACCCTCATAGTCAGGAAAAGCTGAGTTCAAGCTCATCCTCTGGCACGTACCAACTGAGTGACCCTGAGCATGTCATTTTTTCTCTCAGTGACCCAGGCAATCCCTTAAGATTATTAATTGCAGAGTAAATGCCAATCTATCTGGGAGCTCACTAAACCACTGAAATGATAGATCTGGCTTAGAAAATCAAGAACCAAACTGATATCTAACTATTTGCTCCATTTTGCTTCATATTATGATGAATTAAGTTATTTTCTCATTGAATATCAGAGAATCTAATTTTAAATCATGTCATTTATGATTCCAGGGGTGTTTGGAAGTGGGAAAAGATTGCTCCATTTGACTAACTCACTTGGGCCATTCAAACCTCTCAGTATCCTCAGACTCACTATCTTTCCAGCTTCATTATACATTACTTCCCCTCCTTTCCTCTATGATTCAGCCAAACTGGTTTTTACTTTGTTCCTCACAAACTAAATCCATCTTTCATCTTTTTCCTTTGCCCTGGCTATTCCCCATGCCTGTAATGTACTCCTTCCTTACTTCTTCATACAATCTCTTTATCCCTTTAAGAAACAGCTGAAACACCATTTTCTGCATAAAGTCTTCTCTGATCCCTTCCCTCCTTGATGCTAGTGCCCTCACTCCCAAACTGCCTTGTATTTATTGGAATTTATATTTATTCTGTAAATATTTAAATAGGTACATGTCATCTCTTCCATTAAACTCTACATTTATTGCAAGTAGGGGTTGTTTCATTTTTTTGCCTTGTATTCCTGGTGTCTAGAACAGGGCCTTAATCGAAGGCCATTAATAAATGCTTATGGACTAATTGATCAGTTTGTGGGTTTGGGCAAATCCATTTAATCTTTCAAGACCTTGGTTTCCTCATGTGCAAAATGAGGATATTGCCCAACATACCTCACGGGGTTAATCGAGAATCCAGTGAAATTAATTCAATTCAACAAATCTCTATTAAGCACCTGCTATTAGGTGCAAGTCTTTGTGGGAGGAGGATTACAGGATACAAATAACAGCCAGTGTTCTTGAGGGGGTTATATTCTTCTGGTAGTGGGAGTGGTGGGAGGGACAGCAAAGTGCTCTGTAAATGGAAAAATGCTATATGATAATGGCATCTTAAGGTTCATCCAGCACTTTTCTCAGAATGCCCTTGTGATATAGATATGCAGTGTAAGTATTTTCCTCATTTCACAAATAAGGAAACTGGAGCTCAGAAAAATGGTGACTAGCCCTGGGTTATAATGAATAAGTGTTAGAGATCCCACCTGGGAGCTATCTTTATCATTATTTACACAAGGGGTAGTGTGGAGGATAAGGTTTTACAAATTGTCAGTGCTGTATAAATGTTAGCTATTTAGCCCTTCAATACTGAACTCTGACTACTTCTCCTTGATCCCCATTCTTTTGGCTGTCCTTCCCCTTATTAAAATTCCTTGCTTTAATTCATTCATCTTCATTCTTTCAAGATCTCAATAGATGATTGATTGTCTTGCTACCCATTAACATTGGGGTGTTAATGAGCTACTACTGTGTGATTTTTCCCAGAGGAATTTCTATTTTAACTAGAGAATTTTATAGGGCAGAAATCTCCATTCTTATTATCTCCGTCAGTGCTTTTGGGGCATGCTGGCTCTCACCCCTCTTTTTAGGCCCTTAGACAATTTCCTTGTCATTTGCTCCTGTAACTACTTCTCCTCCAGGAAGAGAATTGGAGGAGGTATCTCAGAAGCTCGCCTAGATAAAAGAAAAGATAGTTGGGTGAAGGGATAATGGCCATCTTCTTGTATAGAAAAATACCTTTACATTTCTCCAAGGAAACACTAGTGTTGCATTATGATACCTTGCCTCCTTCTCCTTGGTGGAAAACAAAGAATTGTGGGTTTTTTTGCATTTGGGGTTATAAAATCACAAGAACATAGATTTAGAGCTTGAAGAGGTCATTTAGTCTAATAGCCTCCTCATTTTAATCTAATCTAATCTATCCATCTATCTATCCATCTATCTATCTATCTGTCTGTCTGTCTGTCTGTCTTTCTGTTGGTCCATTTATTTATTAATTCATTCATCTATTTGTTTGCAGAGGAAGACAATAGGGCTGGTAGAGGTTAAGTGATTTGCTCAAATTCCCATAGGTAATAAGTAACTTATCTAGAATTGGGATCTAGATATTCTGACTTGAAATCCATCACTTTTCCCACTACACTGAATTGTCTCCCATGGCACGATCTCAGGTCATTCCTCTGCTCAAAACTTCTCAGGAGAGGCAGCTAGGTGATACAATGGATAGAGCACTGGACTTGGAGTCAGGAAGTTCTGAGTTCAAATCCAGTGTCTCAAACACTTATTAGCTGTGTATCATCGGGCAAGTCTCTTAACCTCTGTTTGCCACAGTTTCCTTACCTGTAAAATGGAGACAATAATCTCACCTACCTTGCAAGATTGCTCTGAGGATCAAATAAGATAATATTTGAATAGTGCTTAGCACAGTGCTAGGCACATAGTTATTGCTATTAGAAATATTTGCTGCTGCTGCTGCTGCTGACAATGATCATCAGCTTTCCAGCTTCATTGTACATTACTTCCCCTCCTTTCCTCTATGACAATGATGATGCAATAATTCCCTGTTACCTACCTTGGTGTTCAGAGGGGATTCTGGGAAGATGGAGAAGTAGGTCAGAAAAATCCAAGCTCTCCAGATTTCCCCCACAAATGAGATAAAATAGCACCTCAGGGTGAACATAGAGCAGTAAAAATAAATAAGCATAGGGGCCTCCTCAGACAATCAGAGAAGACCTGAAAAAAATCTCAGGATGAGGCTTGGTCCCTGTGAAGACTAAGCTCTAAATAGCAAGCAGCAAACCCTGGGGTTAACTGGGTTGGGAAACTGCCTTTGCTCTAACCACAAGAACTTTTACCATTAGGATAGTGAGGGGAGTTGGGTGTCTGAGCCAGGGAAGATCAAGGGGACCTCTGCTGACCAGGAATGTCAGAGCCAGCTGTGGTGCAGACATGGGGTCAGAAGTGAGAAGGAACCAGCATGTGCCTGGTGAGTGCAGAAGCGTAGGGCCAGGATACCTTGGCTGTGGGCACTTACTGGATGCTGGAGGTCTTGGTTTCAGTTCCAGGGCAGAGAGGAGAACTGAAGGAAGATCTGAGGCCAGAGTCATCATCCCCCATAGCCCAGGACTAGAGCTGATTACAAAAACTAAGCTGCTACAAATTAAAAAAAAAAATGAACAGGCAAAGGAAAAAGAATCAAACCATAGAGAGTTACTATGGCAATAGAGAAGACCCAATGTCAAATGGTCACCTGCCCAAAAAGAATTCATAGAAGAACTTAAAAAAGACTTTAAAAATTGGATGAGACAGATTAAGGAAAAAAAACTAAAAAAAATTAGAACAATCCAAGAAAAAACAAGAAGATTATGAAAAGAAAGTCAACTAATTAGAAAAGGAGATCCAGAATCTTAAGGAAGAAAATAGCTCCTTGAAAATCAGAATCGGGCAAGGGGAAGCCAGTAAAGTTATAGGAGATCAAGAAATAATAAAACAAAATATAAAGAATGAAAAAATAGAAGAGAATATGAAACATCTCATAAGAAAAACAACTAATCTGAAGAACAGATCAAGAAGAGAAAACATAAGAATAACTAAATAAATAAAAGCAGACTACCTGAAAACTATGATCAAAAAAAGAATCTTGATACAATAATGAAATAAATATTAAAGAAAATTGTCCTGAAGCATTAGAACAAGAGGGGAAAGTAGAAATAGAAAAAAAGTCCATGGATCATCACTTAAAAGAGATCCTATCAGGAAAACCCACAGGAATATCACAGCCAAATTCTGAAACTCTTGGCTCAAGGATAAAATAATATGAGCAACAACAACAACAACAACAACAAACCATTTTAAATATGGTGGTGCCACAATTAGAATCACACAAGACTTAACAGTGGTGATACTAAAAGACCGCAGATCTTGGAACACTATATATCAAAGAGCAAAAGAACTGGGGTTCCAGATGAAAATATGATACCCAGTAATGCTAAGCATAATCCTGAATTTTAAAAAAGTATATTTAATGAATTGTCAGACTTTAAGGATTTTGTTAAAAAAACCCGAACTTAATGGAAGATTTGACATACAAGAACCAAGATAAATATAAACTACATTCCAAAGACTAATCACAAAGCTCTCAACAAGGACAGACTCTTTATCTTTTATGTACATAAAATATAAAACGTATGTCTAAGATTGTTATTAGTAATTGTTCATAAGAAAGATTGGGGTAGATTTGAGTATGCTATGATTTTTAAAAGTAAAACCATTTAGGAACAGCTAAAAAGAACAATTATCTTATACAAATGAGATGTAAGAGGAAGTACCAACATAGAGAAATTAGATGGGGGAGGAGGGCTGATAGTTCTAGAAACCTACTTTCATCAGAAATGGGTTCAAAAGGAAACAATACATATATATCTAGAAGAGTTTGAAAGTCTTCTAAATTTAGAAAGAAATAAAATGCTAAGGGGATAGGGAGCGGGGAGAGGATAAGGGAGGGATCTTTAGAGGGGAAGTTGAGGGAATAGGTTAAAGGGGGGTATAGAAGGGTGTTCAGATTAATGGGAAAGGGAGAAAAAGGGAGGGATCCTTGGGGGGGTAGGCTAAGTAATAGAAGGGCAAGTAATGTGTAAAAGTGAAGTAGAGGAGTCAGGAGGGATAAGGAATAAGAGATATGAACAAACATAAAGATCAGGAGTAGAATTTGTTAGGGAAAAAGGAGCAGGGGTGGTAATCATGATCTCAAACAAAGTTAAGGCTAAAATAGATTTAATCAAAAGAGAAAAATAAGGAAACTCTGCTATGTATCAGCCATATTTATCAATGTTGTTTTGGACTATTTAAAAGATCTAGACAGTATAAGGTGTGAACATTGCTGTGGTGTAGGAAATGACAAATTGGTGGACTGGGAAAAATATGGAAAGACTTGGACTTATGAAGGAAGAGGTTATTTACCCTCAGAGAAACGGAGGATAAATAAGTATAGTATGGTCTTGTATAGATGCATATGAATGTATATGTCTGTATAATGACTATGATTATTGATATCTAAGTATATGTATGTATAAGTGCATATATGTACGCATGTGTATATGTGTATATACGTGTAAATGTAATGTGTGTGTGTAACCTTCTGCAGTGGGGGGAGGAATGGGGAAAAAGAGCAAAGTAAAAAGTGCACAGCCAAGAACAAAAGAAAAATTACAAGGAAGCAGAGAAAAGTTGGACAGCTCTCAACACAATGCATGGTATTTATTATATGGGCTTTCTTGAAATGGAAATTTATTGCTGTATATTTTGAATCTATTCTCATGTTCTGCTGTGCACATGGCAATGTTTTTTTATTTTGTGTTATTTTAGTTTTAGTATTTGTTTCATTTCTCTTTTCTTATTTTGTATTTAGGTTTAAAATTAAAAAAAATTACCAAAAAATAAAATTTGGCTTTCAAGTTCCTCTACAATCTGGCACCACACTTATTTTCAACCATTTCCCCTTCTTCTAACTTCCCATAATCCTTAACAGCCTGTATATAAGTGCATAGGAGAGGCAAAAGTTAAATGCTATGTGAAGTTAGAGGAAGGAGAAACAGTTACTCCCTGTGGGGGATCAGGGAAAGCTTTATAAATGACACGGTATTTGAGTTGGGCTTTAAAGACTAATTAGGAAGTCAATAGTTGGGTACGTTTCAGGCATAGGAAAAAGTTTAAGCCAAGGCGTAAAGTTGGGTAAATTATTTGTGTAAAGGGTGGTCCTTCAGATTGGCTATAGGGCAGAGTGCCTCAAGGGAAGTAATAGGACAAGGTAGGAAAGGGATCAGATTATAAAGGGATTTAAAAACCAAGCAGAGGATTTTACATTTGATCCTCGAGGTAATAAGAAGCCACTGGAGTTTATTAAATAGGGACAGTGATAAGGTCAGACCTGAATTTTAGGAAGATCAATTTGACAGCTTAGTGGATGATGAACTATCATGGGGGAGAGACATGGGACAGGGAGACCAACCCAGAAAGCTATAATAATAGTCTAGATGTGTATTGATGACAGCTTGCACTAGCAGGATGGCAGCATCAGGATAGAAAGGGGACATATAGAAGAGATGCTGAGAAGACAGAAATGATAGGACTTTGGTAACAGATTGGATATGGTGGGGTAAGAGAGAATGAGGAGGCAGTTAGGGTGACTGGGAGGATGGTTGTATTAATAAGGGAGTCAGGAAGAAGAGGAGGCATGGGAGAAAGATATTGGATATGTTAACTTAAAGATGTCTACAAGACATCTAGTTTGAGATGTCCAATAGGCAGTTGGATATGTGATACTAGATATTAATAGAAAGGTTAGGGCATGACAGGTACATCTGAGAAACATCTGCATAGAGAAGACAGTAGAATTCACAGGAGTTGATGAGATCACTGAGTGAATTAGTACAGAGGAAACTGAGGGCCCAGCTCAGAGCTCTGGGAGACATCCAGGGATAATGGGTGTGTCCTAGATGAAGATGCAGTACCAGAGACTCAGAAGGCATGGTCAAACAGACAGAATGAGAACTGGGAGAGAGCAGTGCCATGAAAACCTAAATAGAAGAGAAGAGCTAAAAGAAAGGGATTAACAATTTCGAAGGCTTCAGAATAGTCAAGAAGGATGAAGATTGAAAAGGATGAAGATCGTGTTTGACAATTAACGTATCACTGGTAACTTTGGAAAGGGCAGTTTCATTTGAATGATGAGATCAGAAGGCTTGGATGAAAGTGAGAGAAGAGAAAGTGTGTGGGGAGGGTACCTCTTGTAGATTGTCTTCTTAAGGTGTTTAATCACAGAAGGTAGCAGAGATATGGGATGAGAGCTACTGGGGTTGAATAGATCAGGTGAGGGTTAAAATTTTTCCAATTAAAATTTAGCATTTATCTTAAATATTCTTTTATTCAATTTCAAGTTCCAAATTCTCTCCCTCTTTCCACCTCTTCTCCACCCACCATGAAAAGAAACAAAATTATATCAATTAAACATGTTAGCCATATTAGCCATATCACAAAAAAGCAAAAAATAAAGGGAGAAAATGATACTTTAATGTTTTTTTTCTTTTTTGGAGGAAGGAGGACACATGGGTGTGTTTGTAGTGCATAGGGAAGCATTTGAAACACGGGGAGTAACCGAAAATAAGGGAGAGTAATTCCATCTCTCCTGGACGTCATTGTGTTCAAGATGTTCCCCTTAGGTATCACTTAGGTGTAGCTTTTTTGCTGATCTCCTTACAGAGTCTCCATGATGGCTTTCCTCAGTGTATCTAGCTTGTTCTTGGTATATGCATAAAGGTAACATTACTTTGTCCAAACTTCTATTTATCAGCTCTTTCTCTGGATGCACATAGCACTTTTCTTCATAGGTCCTTTATAGTTAATCTATAATAGTCAAAGAAACTTAGTTGCTCAAAGTCATTCTTAGAACAATATTGCTGTTACTGTATATAGAGTGAGCAGAACCAAGAGAATATTGCATACAGTGACTTTTTAGACATGGTTTTAAACTACTTTCCTTCACAGGAAGAGGCAGGTGATGGTGCTGTGGATAGAGAGCTGAGCCTGGAATCAGGAAGACCCAAGTTCAAATCTGTCCTGAGACACTTATTAGCTGTGTGACCTAGGGCACAGTAATTAACCTCTGTCTGCCTCAGTTTCTTCAATTGTAAAATGACTCTCAGTATTGTTGTGAATATCAAATTAGATAATATTTGTAGAGGAGTGACTAGAAGACTCATAGTAGGCGCCACATAAATGATTATTCCCCTTCCTCAGAATAAACACACTAGTTCATACCTTGGCCAACAGTTCATTCTGGCCTTGAGTCTTAAGAATCTTTCAAGCCAACCAAAACAACTCCAGGCTTGTACTCCAGGCAACCTCTGACTGACTTTCCGAGGCTCTAGGTCCTTTAACAGCGGCCCCTTGTAAGGGGCATTTGGATTTCGGTCTACTGAATCAATACAAGCCTGGGAGATATTCATCAGGCGAGAGTAGTAATTTCAAACCTTTGTGTACACACACACACACACACACACACACACACACACACATGATCCAGCAAAGTCAGTGTTACAATGAAAGGACAAGAATTGCAGCTATTTCTCCAGAGAGAAAGATGTGGGAGAATAGGGTTCAGTTGTTTCCTCTTACCATTACCTGCCAACTATGCACTGTGCTTGTTGTCAGTTACTAGCTTAATTTGTGGGTGATATTAGAATTTTCTTGGTATTCAACCCCTTTGATCAGATCTAGTATCTGGTGACAACTAGAGGGTGGAGACAGCTAACTTAGTAACAACAGCTATATACTATATTGTCTGTGAGTTGGACTGGATGGTCTCCAAGATCTAAAGTACTATGATTCTGTATGATTGGCAGCTGTTTTTCCAGGTCCTACCGTGTGCCAAGCCCTGTGCTAGAGATACAAAGGTTGGACAAGACACCATCCAGGATTTCAAGGAGTTTACCATGAAGTAGGGAGATAAGACTCCAGTGCAAATAGACTTGACATACGATAATGCATGAGAAGTATATGATAAAGTCACCCCACTGTAGAATGGAAATAAGGTCTTGTGATTGATTTTGCCTGCAGCCAGCATATGAGTGCCTAAGTCTTGCTCATCAGTCTCCTGGGGTAGCTGAGGACAGCCCAAACTCCCACTCAGTCCCTCAGGCTTCAAGTTATTTGTAGAGATGACAGTAGGTACAACTCGGACACTTTTCAGTTCTCCCATCTGTTTCAAATCAGTGGCATGAAGTTTTGATTTTTTTGCAGTGATTGTTTCTAGCCACATGTTTTGGAAATTACCATCTGAAGGCCCCCGCTGTACCAATGACATCAGCTGGCTTGAGTTTTTTATTCAAGATCATGATCTAGGCTTGGCCCAAGGCATTCCAAGTTCATTCTGGAGGCCCTCCCCTCCCTAGATTCACCTTTCTACATTTTCTCCTTACCACCATCCCATAGTATTTGCTCAAGTGGTAAGGGATCCCATGTTCTTTCCCAATCTTCCTCACTTAATTAAGACCAGCTCTTGGGAAAAAGAGCTAACAAATGTACCTGATGTCCTGTATAACTCATTAACAAAATGACATGTTTGGCACTTAAGCAGAGTGATCTATGGAAAGAGCAGGAGATTTGGGTACTCAGAGTATCTGAATTTGGACGTTCAAGTTCTAATTTTGACTCTGCCACTGACTCCCTTTGTGATTGGATGACCTGCTTCTTTTTGAAAGTGATTTTATGTCTTTTTTAAAAAAATCACCTTATTTTTCCCCAGCATTCCCTCCTCTTCATCCCAAAGAACTATTCCATCTAACAAATAATATTTTTGAAAGACAAAAAAGAGGGAAAAAATCAGCAAAACTAATCGATATATTGAAAAAAATCTGAAGATATAAGCAATGTGCCAAACTTATGATAAGCCCAGTACTGGCATCTCTGGGTCAAAGGGGAGAGACATTTTAGTCACTTTCTTTACATAATTCCAAATCTATTTCCAAAATGGTCGTATTTACAATTCTACCAATAATGCACTGGTGTGCCTATCTTCCCACCATTTCTTCAACATAGACTATTCCCATCTTTTGTTGTCTTTGCCAATTTGCTGAGTGTGAGGCAAAACTTCAGGGTTGTTTTGAATGGCATTCTCTTACTATCAGTGCTTTGGATCATTCTTTTATGCAGTTGTGAATAGTTTGCCGTTCTTTGAAGAAATCTCAAACTGGATATCCAGTTGACATCTTAAACTCAACTTGTTCAGAGCTGAACTTATTTTCTTTCCCCCTCAATCCTCCCTCCCACCTTCCCTATTGCTGTAGAGTTTAACACTATCCTCCCAGTCCCACAGGCCCACAACTAAGGAGTCATCCTGGACTCCTCACTATCCCCTCCCCCCCCACCCCATATTCAAGCTGTTGTCAAGACCTGTCGATTTCACCTTTGCAGCATCTCTAGAATATGCCTCCTTTTCTCTTCTGAAATAACCACCTACCTGGTGCGGGCCCTCAACATCTCACACCTGGGTTGTTGCAATAGTCTATTGGTGGGTCTGAGTGCCTCAAGTCTGTTCTGACTCCAATCCATCTTACATTCAGCCACTAAAGTGATTTTCAAAAGTGCAGATTTGATTACATCATCCACCCCCCATCCCTGTCTCTTTATACCTTATACTCCCTCCTCTCTCACCTCCCCTCCCCCCCACCCCACATGACGCTGGCCTCCTGGATATTCCACAGACAAATCACTCCATCTCTCAGCTCTGGGCACTTTCTCTGTCTCTCCCCCATGCATGGAAAACTCTTCCTCCTCATTTCTGCCTACTGGCTTCCCAGGCTTCTTTCAAGTCCCAGCTAAAATCCCATTTTCCACAGGAATCCTTAATTCTAGTGCCTTCTGTCTTTTAATTATTTCTTATTTATTTAATTTATAGCTTGTTTGTACATATTTGTTTGTCTGTCCATTCTGTCCCTCCCCCCCCCATTAGATTGGGAGCTTCTTGAGGGCAGGAGCTGTCTTTTACTTTTCTTTATATGCCCAGGACATAATCACAGTAAAGTGTTTTCCTTGATTCCTAACTTACTCAACATATCCAATATATAGATATTGGATAGTGCCTGGCACATATTAGGTATTTAATCATTTTTATTGACTGACTGATATATGTACACACACACATTGTATATACATATACATTTATGTATATACATATGCATACATACATGTATACATATATTTATTTTTATATGTATGTATAGTTCATATATGTATGCATACATACAAAATGTATTTTTATGTATGTATTGGATATCAAACCATTATTAGAGAAATCTGATACAAAGATTTTTTCGAGAGTGACAATCTGTGGGCTTCAGTTTACTCATCTACAAGATAATAATAGCCAATGTTTATATCCTGGTAGCACAAAGTCAATGAGGTGGTGCAGTGGATAGAGTGCCAGGCATGAAGTCAGGAAGACCTGAGTTCAAATCCAGCCTCAGACAAGTGTAACTGTGTGACCATGGGCAAATCACTTAATCATGTTTGCCTCAGTTTCCTCATCTCTCAAATGAACTAGAGAAGGAAATGGCAAATCACTCCAGTATCTCTGCCAAGAAAACCCTAGATGGGGTCATGAAGAGTCTGACGTGACTGAAATGATGGAAAAATAATTACCACAAATATGCTGGTTTAAATTTTATAAAGCACTCTGTTTGATCCTCACAACAAATCTGTGACCTGGATGCTAACTATTACCATCCTTATTTTATAGAAAGAGAAATTGAAACTAAGAGGCAGGGGAGTGCTGGTAGATATTTAACAACCAGCTCCCTGAAAAAGCATGATATATTGTTAAGGTTAATCTATATTATTAACATTTTTTCCATTTCCTTCTCAAGACTAAAAAAATCAACAAAACAGGAAATCAAACCCTGTTTTCCAGCATCTGCTGATTTCCAAGGTGTAAATGTTAACACTGAAAATTTAGCAATTGCCTTTTGGGAACCTGGAGGGATTGTCTTCAGCACATCCTTGCTAGGATGCTCAATTATATAACTGGTAAGTGTCTAAGTTGGAATTTGAACCCAACTCTAGTCTTTAAAATACAGCTAAGAATTCTATAGGTTAATGGGAAGAAGGAAACCATTGTAGGCATAGGAAACAGTTTAAGTAAAAACACAGCAGCGGGAGGGTACATGGTTTATCTGGGGGAGAGAGAAGGCAGAAAGTAGACTGGTTTCCTTGGAAACTGTCTGGAGAGGAGGAAACTGCGTGAGATGAAGCTGAAGGATAGGGTGGTGTCAGATGATAGAGAGGATTTAATGACAGGCAAAGAATATGAATTTTATCCAAAAGGCAATTAAGGAGCCACTGAAAATATTTCGAGTAGAGGAGTGGCATGCAAAAGAAAAGCTTATTATGGCAGCAATCTGATAGATGGGTCATAGGGGTAGAAGACTGGGTAGAATATTTTGTCAATTAAGTCTTCTGGGCTATTCAAATAGTCTGTGTACATAATAATGAGCATTTCTACTGAGGCAGTGGAAGTGATGTAAGAGAAGAAGGGTCATATGTGACAGATGATTTGGAGGTGGAATAGACAGGCTTTGATAACTGATCAGGATGACAGGGCAGGGAGACGCAAGAGCCACCAATGAGCCCACAATTGAGAACATAAGACAGTGACTGGGAGAATGTCTCCAGTGGATCCCTCTTGGACGGATTAGATGGTTCTTAGAGGAATCTGCAGTCCTCTTCTCTTGGAGGTGGGTAAGAAAGGCCATCCATTTCCAAAGTCAAGGGGAAGTTTGGTGATAGGTTGTAATCCTATGCTGACGAGTCAGGGATCTGAAAGGGATGGAAAACATTTTCTCAAAACTAATCCAGCTAGTATATTCTTTTGTGTGTGTCATTTGATTAGAAAAAAGAACCGGTGGTGGGGATTTATTTACACTGAGCTTTCTTTTCTAGTTATGACTTTTGGGTTAAAAAAATGAGTTATTACTATTAGGAAGAAAGGAAATAAATATTTATTAAGCACCTACTGTGTGTCAGGCATTGAGCTAAGCACTTTACTAATATTATCTTATTTGATCCTCACAACAACCTTGGGAAGTAGGTGGTATTACTATGCTCATTCTATAGCTAAAGTAACTGAGGCAGGTAGAGCTTAAGTAACTTGCTGAGGGTCACGCAGTAGGTATCTGAGGTGGGTTATTGTTATTACTGTTTTTGCTGTTGTTGTTGTTATCACCACATGAACCAAATCTATGCTTTGTAGACTGTAGAGATGTATAATGGGTATGTAATTGGTGTTCACATATTTAGTAACTTGCAAAGTTTGACTATAAAATGTAACTCCTCCTCCCCCCAAAAAAAAAACCCAAACCAACAACCAAATTTGAGAACCAAATTCATCAGAATTTGCATATCCTAAAGAGTGCTTGGAAGACTACATTTATTTCAGTGATACTATTCCACTGTAACATGTTGCTTTCTTCCTTTGGTTCTTGAGTCATTCTTGATTTATAGTCTTACTGATTTGTTCATACTGAATAACCTGTGTCCTTCCAAAAAAACATAATCCAACCGTATATCTTTTACTACCAAGTATAAATGCTACCTATGAGTTAGAATTTACTTCTTTGTATTAGACACTTTAGTTCATATTGATTATCACCTCTACTCTACACATTTGCATATTGACACAAGAGGCTAGTATGGAACACCACCATCTCTAAATGTCAAGGAATCTAAGGGCAGGAGGAAACTCTAGTGGGTGAAAGTCAGCTGTATCATATCATCAATGCTGAATAGCATATAAGAAGGACCACCAAAGAAGCCTTGGAGGCTCAGAAAAGAAGGCACGATCAGAAAAGGAGGTGGGTTAATTGGGATTAAAAAGCCTGTGCCTTGTGCTTGTACCCATGGAATTTTAAAAACAGGAACTGTTGTCTTGCCATGACCTTCACCAATGAAGCTAAGGAATCATCATGTATGCCATCATGTATTCCCTAGCATGAGGTTAAGGTCACATTCCTAGGATGATGCACTCCCTGATGTAGTATGTACCTCTTCTTTTCTCCTTCAATACTATCTCACTTGATGACCTCCTTAGAACCCATGGGTTCAGCTATTATCTCTATGCAAATGATTCTCCTATTTATGTATCCAGCTTTAGTCCTTTATTTCCTCAGTCCTGCCACCAACTGCCTCTTGGACATCTTGACCTGTATGTCTGTAGGCATTTCAAATTTAGCATGCGATGTTAAATCAATAAGCATTTACCATGCTTACATTCCCTTAAGCACAGTCAGGTGCTGTGCTGAGCATGGGGATACAAGGACAAGCAGAAAGAAAGAAAGCCTCTACCCTCAAGGAGTCAACATTCTAGTGGGAGATGGCAACTCATAAAAAACAACTAAAAAGTGAGGGAGAAGGAGGGTGCCACTCAGGAGCCTGGTGGAAAAAGTCCAGAGAGTGATGAGTGGAGTCTGGAGAGGAATGAAGACATGGCCGACCTCAGTCTTTTTTTTTGTAGTTCATGGAAAACAATTTCTTTTTTTTATGTTTTCCTTTTTTCTTTTTTTCCTTGTTATTTATTTCATATTTTTAGTTTTCAGCATTAATTTTCATAAGAATTTGAATTACAAATTTTCTCCCCAATTCTACCCTCCCCCACTCCAAGATGGCATATATTCTGATTGCTCCATTCCCCATTCAACCCTCCCTTCTGTCACCCCACTTCCCCCCGTCCCCTTTTCCCTTACTTTCCTGTAGGGCAAGATAGAGTTTTATGCCCCATTGCCTGTATATATTACTTCCTAGTTGCGTGCAAGAACTTTTTTTTTGAACATCTGCTTTTAAAACTTTGAGTTCCAAATTCTCTCCCCTCATCCCTCCCCACTCACCCTCCCTAAGAAGGCAAACAATTCAACATAGGCCACACATATATCATTATATAAAACACTTCCACAGTACTCATGTTGTGAAAGACTAACTATATTTTGCTCCTTCCTATCCTATCCCCCTTTGTTCAGTTTTCTCCCTTGACCCTGTCCCTTTTTGAAAGCGTTTGCTTTTGATTACCTCCTCCCCCTATCTGCCCTCCCTTCTATTGTCCCCCCTTTTTTATCTCCTTCCTCCTTCTTTCCTGTGGGGTAAGATACCCAGTTGAGTGTGTATGTTATTCCCTCCTCGGGTCAAATCTTATGAGAGCAAGATTCACTCATTCCCCCTCACCTGCCCCCACTTCCCTCCCAACAGAACTGCTTTTTCTTGCCACTTTTACGTGGGATAATTTACCCCATTCTATCTTTCTCTTTCTCCCTCTCTCAATATATTCCTCTCTCATCCCTTAATTTGATTTTATTTTTTTTAGATATCATCCCTTCATCCCTTCATATTCAACTCACCCTGTGCCCTCTGTCTATATATATATATATATTCACACACACATATATACATATTCATATATATACTTATACATATACATATTTACATATATGTATATTCCCTTCAGCTACCCTAATACTGAGATCTCATGATTTATACAGGTCATCTTTCCATGTAGGAATGTAAACAAAACAGTTCAACTTTAGTAAGTCCCTTATGATTTCTCTTTCTTGATTACCTTTTCATACTTCTCTTGATTCTTGTGTTTGAAAGTCAAATTTTCTATTCAGCTCTAGTCTTTTCACTGAGAAAGCTTGAAAGTCCTCTATTTTATTGAAAATCCATATTTTGCCTTGGAGCATGATACTCAGTTTTTCTGGGTAGGTGATTCTTGGTTTTAATTCTAGCTCCATTGACCTCTGGAATATCATATTCCAAGACCTTCGATCCCTTAATATAGAAGCTGCTAGATCTTGTATTATCCTGATTGTGTTTCCACAATACTCAAATTGTTTCTTTCTGGCTGCTTGCAATATTTTCTCCTTGATCTGGGAGCTCTGAAATTTGGCGACAATATTCCTAGGAGTTTTCTTTTTGGGATCTTTTTCAGGAGGTGATCAGTGGATTCTTTCAATTTCTATTTTACCTGCTGGCTCTAGAATATCAGGGCAGTTCTCCTTGATAATTTCTTGAAAGATGATATCTAGGCTCTTTTTTTGATCATGACTTTCAGGTAGTCCAATAATTTTTAAATTATCTCTCCTGGATCTATTTTTCAGGTCAGTGGCTTTTCCAATGAGATATTTCACATTGTCTTCCATTTTTTCATTCCTTTGGTTCTGTTTTATAATATCTTGATTTCTCATCAAGTCACTAGCTTCCACTTGCTCCAGTCTCATTTTTAAGATAGTATTTTCTTCAGTGGTCTTTTGGACCTCCTTTTCCATTTGGCTAATTCTGCCTTTCAAGGCATTCTTCTCCTCATTGGCTTTTTGGAGCTCTTTTGCCATTTGAGTTAGTCTATTTTTAAGGTGTTATTTTCTTCAGTATTTTATTGGGTCTCCTTTAGCAAGTCATTGACTTGTTTTTCATGGTTTTCTCACATCACTCTCATTTCTCTTCCCAATTTTTCCTCTACTTCTGTAACTTGCTTTTCCAACTCCTTTTTGAGCTCTTCCATGGCCTGAGGCCAGTTCATGTTTTTCTTGGAGGCTTTTTATGTAGGCTCTTTGACTTTGTTGACTTCTTCTGGCTGTATGTTTTGGTCTTCTTTGTCACCAAAGAAAGATTCCAAAGTCTGAGTCTGAATCTGAGTCCATTTTCGCTGCCTGGCCATGTTCCCAGCCAACTACTTGACTGTTGAGTTTTTCGTAGGGGTATGACTGCTTGTAGAGTAGAGAGTACTTTGTTCCACGCTTGAGGGGTTGCACTGTTGTTTTCAGAGCTATTTCTACACAGCAAGCTCTGCCGCACCAGTGCTTCTCCTCCCCCAAGAACCACCAACCCGGACCGGACTCAGATCTTAAGCAGGCTCTACACTCCTGCTCTGATCCTGCCACTTAATTCCTCCCACCAGGTGGGCCTGGGGCTGGAAGCAACTGCAGCTGTAGTTCTGTCCTCAGAGCTGCACCACCTCTGCTGCACCTGGGGCGGTGGCTGAACCGCCAACTCCTTTCACTCTGTCCCCCGCAGCTTTTTCCACTAACCTTCTCTGTTGTCTTTGGTGTATGTGGGTTGGGAAGTCTGGTAACTGCCACAGCTCACTGATTCAAGGCACTAGGGCCTGTCCCACCCAGCTCCCGTTGTCATTGGTCCAAGCACCGTCCACGCTCTGCTCCGCTTCCAGGTCTGTGTGATAGACCTTACCCAGCAACCATCCAGGCTGTCCTGGGCTGGAGTCCTGCTTCTTTCTGCTATTCCATGGGTTCTGCAGCTCTAGAATTTGTTCAGAGCCATTTTTACAGGTTTTTGTAGGGACCTGGTCGGGGGGAGAGCTCACTGAAGTCCCTGCTTTCCAGCCGCTATCTTGGCCTGACCTCAGTCTTAAGAAGGAAGTTCTGGGATGAACTAACCAATCAGAGGAAGGGGGCACAGGGGCACAGTAACTTCCTGTGTGGGAAGGCCAGGCAGGGCAGAGTAAGCTTCCAGGCAGAGAAGGCTGCTGTGACATGGTGGGGAAAGTACAGAAAGTCGGAAGTGGAGCCCATTGGGGAGGGGAGCAAGCTTGCTTAAAACAGAGCTCATCATCTCTCCCTCCAAACTGTCCCTCATTCTTGAATTTCCTGTTACTGTTGGGAGGGTTACTACACTTCCAGTCCCCCAGGCTTAGATGCTTAGAGTCATTCTTGATTCCTAACTCACTCATTCCACATATCCAATACATTGCCAAATCTTGTCATCTCTTCCTTCATAACACTCCTCATATATGACCCCTTCTTTACAATTCACACAACTCCTTTTCTGCTATAGGTCCTTATCACATCTTACCAGGAGTGTTGCATTAGCTTTCTAATTGGTTTCCCTTCCTTGGGTATCTCCCCACACCAACGTATATTCTATTCACATGCCAAAATGGTTTTCCCTAAACTGTAGGTCTATATTACCCGCTCCCTCACTTCTAATAACTCAATGAATTCCAATGGTGCCTTAGTATCTCCAAGGATCAGATATAAAGTCCTCTGTTTAATTTAATGCCCTTCACAATCAGGCTCATTCATGTTTTTCCAGTCTTACACTTTACCTCTCTCTGAGCACTCCAAACCATTAACATTGGTCTGCCTGCTTTTCCTCACTCCATCTCCCACCTCCTCATCTTTGCATTGGCAATCTTCGGTGCCTGGAATTCTCTCCTTCCTCATCTCCATCTTTTAGCTTCCATGGCTTTGTTTAACTCAGCTCAAATTCCACCTTCTCCAGGAAGCCTTTCCTGGTCTGCCCCTGCTCTCATTGCCCAATGCTGGTCTTTGGAGAGTGCCTTTCGTCTGCTCAGTATTTGTCTTAAGTGTTCGTAGTTATTTATACATCGTCCCTCCCGCTATTAGAACTTATGCTCCTGGAGAGCAGGGACTTTTGCCTTCCTTTGCATCTCTAGTGCTTAACATAGTGCCTGGCACATAGTAAGTGTTTAATAAATGCTTATTGACCGACACCCTTTCTTCTATTTGGCATTGACCCATTAATAACCACTCCTTGTGTCTACTTATTCAACCAATTCCAAATCCACGTACTTTATGAATCAGCTGTAGGGGAATCTCTGATGGTTTTGTGTAGATGAAGAATGGGACCCTGGGGGCTCTCATGGATCAAAGGAGTGAATTAACCACTAACAAGGGTGGGATTCTGCTTACAGAGTTTGAAGAGCCCACTCTTCCCCCTCCTCTTGGCATCCTTTGAACTAGGCTGGCCCTTTATGAGAGTTTAAGCTAGTCTTTCTTGGTGGAGAGTGTTAGAAGTCTATTAGGTTGGGGTGGGGGTAGGGGAGATTGTGTCAGAAAATAAGGCTGGGCTTTCACAGCCAGTAGGAAGTGCTAAGTTGACTGGTTGCCATGGGAACCGTTGAGCTTTTCACTGCAGGCAGATGTCTAAACTAGTTGGTTGCCTTGGTACCGATGAGCTCTTCCTCTCTGGAGGATGCTCTCCTCGATTCCCCTGACCTAATGGTTGTGGAGGGGGATGGGACTAAGTTTTATCTTTTTTTTAAATATTGAAGTTTGTTCTTTTAAAGCATGTTCTCTTAATTCTTAAATATCAAAGTAGCTTTAAATTGGATTTTACAGTCCATAAGTGCTGATAGCATTTCTGACCTTGAACTTGTTAGACTGACCTAGTCAGGCTGGTGGTACAATATAATTGTATTCACATGTCATACCTGAGAACTGCTGCTGAAAGCATGGCTGAAATTTATGTATGCGACTATCTCTATATCACCCGCTGATTTTCCAGACCAGTTTCCCTACTAATAAGTGAAATGAGGTTAGTCTGGAATGACTTGTCCTCTATGAAACCGTGCTAAGTAAATGGACCTAGAATTTTGCCCTTAATATAGGTCAAACTCGTTGATCGTTAATTTGCCAACTCCACTTTTCCTCCTGATTTGAAGATTGGGGAGACGTTTTTTCTTCTCCAGCCTTCGAACACCTCTCCTGTCCTTCAAGGTCTTTTGGGCCACTGTCATGGTTTCAGCAGCCCCTTCTGCTGGTTCCTTCAGGATCCTAGGATTTACTCTTCCCATCCTCGTGGCTTGAATGGATTAAAGCTTGAAAGGATTAAGTTAGATGCTGCCTGATAGTTTCCACACTTGCCTCAGGTATTGGCTTCCTGCTACCCACTTTTGTTCCAGCCCTCTTAACTCCATTCTCCCTGGAATAGAAATCACAAGCAAAGTGAGAGTGCTCTATCCACTGCACCATCCATCCATCTGCCCCCTGTTCAGTAACAAAAGAGCATGTAATAGATGATTACAGGAAGCTACCTGGCTTTCATGAGGCTTGCACTCATAATAAGAAATTCATGTTTCTTTATCATTCCAAAACTCTCTGCGTATTCCTTGTCATTTGACCCTCCCAATCACCCTGCAAGGTGGTTATATAAGCATTGTCGTCCGCATTTTCACCTATGGGAAATCTGAGGCTCAGAGAAGCCCAAGGTCACATTAGTAATTGGCACGGTAGTTTGAACCCAAATCTTCTGATTAAATGTATAGTGTGATTTTTTCAAACTCTGCCAATGTCTCTTGGCTTCCTTAGCACAATGCTGTAACTAGTCCAGGCTACTCCATCATTTGGGAGAAAAGAGCCAAAGCAAAGTGTTCTGACTTCACACCTACTAAAACAGGATGGGGCTGAGGGTTTCTATGTGAAATCTTCAGACATTACTGCATTTTTACTATTCAAAATGGGGCAGCAATGACTGATGTTTAGAATAGCTTTACAGAACACTTTCTTCTGCACAACCTCCTGAACTAAGTAGTACAAACTGGAGTATCTCCCATTTTACAAAAGTAGAAACTGACTCCTGGAGGAGAAGTGACTTGCTCCCATATTCACACAGCTAGTAATTGTTGGAAGCAGGACTCAAACCCAGGACTTCTAACTCCAATGACAGGCTTTTAAAATTCTTCATAACAGCTATATAGCACTTGAAGGTTGGTATAGCTCTTTACAAGTATTATCTGTTATTTGATTCTCGCAAAAATCCTGTGAGGAAGGCATCATCATTATCCCCACTTTACAGATAAACTGAGAGAAATTAAGTGACCTGCCCAGGGTCAAAGAGCTAGCTAGTGTCTGAGGCAGGATTAAGACCGAGGGCTTCCTCACTCCAATGCTCTGTCCACTGTACGACCCCTGAAATAACCACCAACAAAAACAAACCATCCAAGAAACATAAAAAGGCATAAAATTACATACAAACTTTAAACATTATGTTGTTAATAAAGTGAGAAAAATTAAACATACATTTAAATAAAGCATGTTTAAATAATTAAATAATACATCCATTCATGCTGTGTCGAGGTCCCTGTTTCTGCTGAGGGCATGATCCTCCTTCAACTCATCCAGGTTTAAAACCTTGAGAGTTAGCCTTCACTCTCTCCCTTTTTATTTCTACCTTGGAGCCTCCTCGGCTTCCTTCAATCTCAGCTAAAGTTCCATCTTCTTCAAGAAGTCTTTTCTTACTTAACCTTCTTAATTCTGGTGCCTCCCCTCTGAGACTACCCCCACCTTGATTTCATATATATATATATGTATATGTACATGTAGATATGCACATATACTATATATACACACATTATTTTATATATTTATATATTATATATTTAATATTTATATATTAGACTGTGAGCTCCTTGGAAGCAGGGACTATCTTTTGCCTTTCTTTACATACCCTGTACTTAGCCCAATGTCTGGCACATAGTAGGCATTTAAATAATTGTTTAGTGATTTTATATATCCATCCATCTACACACATACACACACATTTAGAGAGAGTTTTTTTTATATAACTGTTTGCATTTTATCTTCTCCCCCACCCCCATTAGACTGTGAGCTCCTTGAGATCAGGGAATGTATTTTTGCCTTTCTTTGTATCCTCAGCCCTCAGCACAGTGCCTGGCTCGTAGCAGACATTTAATAAATGCTAATATATTGACCAATTGACTCTTCTTGTTCTTCTCCCTCCCTCCACCCCCATATCCAATCAGTTACCAAAGCCTATCAATGTTTTACCGCCACAAGACAAGCTTTCTCAGTCTAAAGAAATGAGGGGATAAGCCTGTCCCCTTATCTCTAGTCCCATGTTGATCACTGCAGTTTATGCCTTCGTGACCTCTTGCTTGGACTACTGCAGGTCTCTTAATTAGTCTTCCTGCTTCAGATCTGTCTCTTTTCCAATTCCACCATCTATACAACTACAGAAGCAGAAGTCTGACCATCTAATTCTCTTACTCAGCACACTCTGGTGGGTCCCTATTACCTAGAAGGTCAGAGAGAAGCTCCTGTGTTTAAAACCCTCCACAAGCTGGCTCTAACCTATATTTCCAGCCTTATCGTCCATTATTCTGACCTTCTTGCTTCTCCTCCCAGGTGATAGACCATCTCTTGTCAATGTGCCTGCATATCCCACCTCCTGTACTTGGAATCCATTCCTTCTTACTCCCACACCACCTTCTATACAAGATCTTTTCTGATTTCCCCCAGTTGCCAGCCACACTTTTCTCCTTGTCCTCTAATTACTTAATATTTATTTCCTACATATCTTGTATAAAAATGCATATTGTTTTTCCTAATTAGTGTCTTCTCCTAGATACTCTTGGTTCTCCTAGCTCTCCTCCTACTTCTCTGACTGTTCCTTTTCATCTCCTCTGCTGGATCCTCCTCCACATCATGGCCTCTAATCGTAGGAGTCCCACAAGGCTCTGTCCTTGGCCCTTTTCCCATCTCTCTCTATACTGCTTCACTTGGTGATCTCATCTGCTTTGAAGGATTTAATCAGCATCTCTATGACAGTGATTTTCAAATCTTCTTTTCCTGCCTTAATCTTTCTGTTGACCTGCAATCTTGCATTTCCAGCTTCCTTTCAGACATCTTGAATTAGATGTCCGAAAATTGTCTGAAACTCAACATATCCAAAACTCAACTCATCTTTTCCCCTAAACCCTGACCCTGCACCTCACCCCCACCTTCCTTATTACTGTATAGGGCGTCACCATCCTCTTGGTCCCTCAGGATTGAAATCTAGGAGTCATCCTGGATTCTCCCACTCTCCCCTTCCCTCTCCCCCATTACCAAGGCCTGTCAATTTTGTCTTTGGAACATCTCTCAAATAAGACTCCTTCCACCACCCTGATACAGGCTTTCAACACCTCACTCCTGGATTATTGTAATAGCCTGCTGGTGGTTCTACCTCCTTCAAGTCTCTCCCCACTCTAATCTATCCTTCATTTAGCCACTAAAGTGATTTTTCTAAAACACAGGTTTGATCATGTCATTCTCCCCCTCCCTGCAATAAACTTCTGTGGCTCCCTGTCACCTTCAGGATCAAATATAAAATGCTCTGGCATTCAAAGCCCTTCATAACCCAGCCCCCTCCTGCCTTTCCAGTCTTTTTATACCTTTCTCCTCCCCATAAACTCTTGAAACCCTGACCCTGGCCTCCCACCTGTTCCAGGTACAAGACCCTCCATCTCTTGGCTCTGGATGTTTTCTCTTGCTGTCCTCCTAGATCACTCTCCCTCCACATGTCTGCCTATTGGCTTCCCTGTCTTCATTTCAGTCCTAACTAAAATGTTATCTTCTACAGGAACTTTTTCCCAACCACTCTTAATTCTAGAGCCTTCTCTCTGTTAATTACTCCCCATTTATCCTGTATATGGCTTCTTTGTACATATTTGTTTGTTTATAGTCTCCTCCATTAGATTGGAAGCTCCTAGAGAGCAGAGACTGTCTTTCACCTCTTCTTGTGACCCCAGCTCTTAGCACAGTGTTTGGTATACAGTAGGAGCTGAATAAATGCTAATTGACTGACTAACTGATAGATTGTAAGCTCCTTGAGTGAAGTTATTGCTTTGTGTATTTGTGTCCCTTGTGCCTAACAGGGAGGGGCCAACAGAAGCAGGTACTCTGAGGTGCCCTCCTCTGTCTCATATTTATTGAGGACATGGGGTAGAGTCAAGCAGGAAGCTGTGTTTGTTCATAACGTGGGAATTTGTTGTCTTTTAAAAAGGTTTTTAAAAATTAATTTTATTTTAAAATTCTGAATTTTAAATACCAAAAAAATCCTAAACATTTCTACACAGAGAGGAACACAAAAAGAAGATTGCATATGAAACTATGAATCTCCATTTCATACTGCTTGCCTTTTAAAAAAATGCTTAGTAAAGGTAGAAAAAGAGCATGTTTCCAGTGCAAAATTCTGACAGCCTGATTGGGTCTTTCTAGGTATATGATGGGTATTATTTTGGGGTACTATTTTTTTGTAAACTACAATGTTATATCACAAAATTTCTACCTTTTTGTTGTAAAAACTTACATTTGTCAATGTCTGGGCTGCTTAAGGACAGCAATTTTCTGTTGGCAATGATATAATTGTTGTTCATGTTAATATTATTATTATTAGGGCTGGGGCCTGGGCCTGTGATTTTATTGGTCTAGGGAACTCCCAGGTGAGGAAACGCCATCTACCAATGCAGGTGGGCACCTACTCTGCAACTTACAATCTTGAGAATGGCTTAGAACACAGAGACATGATATGATTTGCCATAAGTCACATTGCCAGTTGTCAGAGGCAGGACCTGAACCCAGTTTTTTTCTGGCTTCAAGACTATCTCTCTGGCCACTGGCAACACCATGCACCTCACTATTTGTGTTGTGTTTTCCATGAATATTTTGGCCTAATTGGTTTATTATTCTTTTAATTCTTTAATTTAATTTATTTTTTAATTCTGTTATTATTCTTTCAATTTTAGAAATATTCTCTTTTTTGTTGAGCCAAATCCTCTAATTTTCTTATAATCCAGCCCATCATGTTTGCCTTCAATAATTTCTTCCATTTGTTTGATTGATAATAAATGGTTCCCCTCTCCATATTCGTGCAGTGCTCTTTTTCATAACATTACACACTTACTTGGCAGCCAGTTCTTTGTTTGGTTTGCATGGCCCCGCCTTCTTCAGCAGTGCTGGGGTGTAGTATGCAGGGTGAGTTCAGGACTCTGGGAGACTTTATATCCCAACTCTGCGTCAGGGGGTTGTACAGATGTGTTCTTCTGACACCTCATCAGCTATGAGTAAGGGAAATTGTTGGTTCTTTGCATCAAGCATCTGTAGGGAGTTGGTCCTCCAAAGAGTTCACCTGCTGTCTCTTGGGCATCTACTGGTAGCATTCCAGCTGTAACTATATGTGGTCAAACATGGGGGGGACAAGTGCAAGAGCTGGGAAGGGGGCATTCCAGGATCTCTTCATATTTACTGAAGTCTTATCTCCTTGAGAAATACCCTGGAAAGGGTCAAAACAACCCAGGGTTTGCATTTAGAGCTTATTTACTTCAGCTAATTTGTATGGCATGGCTGGCTTCCATATGCATCTTAATAATAATAATAATAACTCATATTTATATAGCTCTTTAAAGTTTGCAAAGTTCTTTACATAGGTCAACCCACTGGATCCGCACAATGGCCCTGTGAGGCAGGGGCTATCATTATCCCCATTTGACACATGAGGAAACTGAGGTTAAGTGACTTGCCAATGGTCACACAGCAAGTAAGTGTCTGAAGTCAGATCTGAACTTAGGTCTTCCTGACTCGAAGTCCAGCACTCTGCCCACCATACCATGTTATCTGACATATAAGTAACTACAAAAATTCCAATGACATTTTTCATAAGTTACTCTATACTACTATCTATGACAGTACAAACAGAACTAAAAAGCTACAGAATTATTTTTTTTACTTCAGTTGGGATTTCATTTTTTAAAATTTGAATCAATATTCATTAAGGATATTGGTCTATGTTTCTCTCTCTGTCTCTGTCTCTCTCTGTCTCTCTCTCTCTTTTTGCTTTATCTCTTCCTTGTTTAGATACTAAGACTATATTTGTCCCATGAAAGGAGTTTGGCAAAGAGTTTTCTTTTCAAATCTTTGAGAACAATTTGTGTAACATAGTCATTAATTACCCCTCCTGGATCATTGCCTTGCTATGGTGGAGATGCCTATGTAGCTCAACAAAACTATGACCAGTGCTGTGCAGCATTACCCAAGACAAACTGGTTATGGTGAAGATTCCTGACAAAACTAAGATCATGGCAACTGGTCCCATCACTTCCTGGCAAATAGAGGGAGAAGAAATGGAAGCAGTGTTGGATTTTAAATTCTTGGGTTCAAAGATCATTGCAGATGGTGACTGAAGCCATGAAATTAAAAGATGCTTGCTCCTTGGAAGGAAAGCTTTGGCAAACTCAGACAGCAAACTAAAAAAGCAGAGACATCACCTTGCTGACAAAGGTCTGTCTAGTAAAAGCTATAGTTTTTCCAGTAGCAATGTATAGCTGTGAGAGTTGGAATATAAGGAAAACTGAGTGCTGCAGAATCGATGCTTTCTCATTGTGGTGCTGAAGAAGACTTTTGGGAGTCTGTTGGACAGCTAAGAGATCAAAGCAGTCAATACTTAAAGAAAATAATTCTGACTATTCTCTGGAAGGTCAAATACTGAAGCTGAAACTTAGTCACATAAGAAGATGGGACTCATTTGAAAAGTCCTTGATTGGGGGGGGGGAGATTGAAGGCAAAAGGAAAAGGGGATGGAAGAGGATGAGGCGGATAGATAGTGTCATGAAAACAACAGACATGAACTTGGACTGACTTTAAGAGATGGTAGAGGATAGAAGGACCTGGTGTGCTATGGTCCATGGAGCCATGAAGTGTTGGACACGACTGAATGACTGAACAAAACCAACAACAACAGGGTATTCTTTAAAAATTCTTTAAAAAGTGTCATAAAATTCTCATGTAAGTTCATTTGAAACAGGACCCCAGTCTGGAGAATTTTTATCATCCCAGCAAGTTATCTGAATATAATGGTAGGAACAAATTAACCCTAATTTATATTGTATTAAGAGAGTCCTAGTGTTCAGAACACTGGCTAATAACCCTGCTGTACTCTACATCTGAGTGCTGTGTTCATTATATTTTGGTAAGGATGCTGACAAATTTGAGAATATCCAGAGGATAGCAATTAGGATCCCAAAGGGTCTCAGGATCATTATTCAAAGGAACTGGGGCTATTGAGCCTCAAGAAGATGGGGGAGTGGGAGGTGCTTAGAGGATGGCAGTATGGTACCAGTAATTAAAGGGCTGTCATATGGAAGAGAGATGAGACATGTTCTAATTGGCCCCAGAAAGCAGACTGAGCCATGAGGAGAAGTTCCTGGGGAGATCTCAGAGGGGGATGGGCTGCCTCGGGAGATGGTGAGTTCTTCACTGGCAGTCTTCTAGAAGAGTCTGGATAGCTGCTTTTGGACAGTTTTAGAAGGAATGCTTGGCCAGGTGTGGGTTGGAATGAATGGCCTCTGTGCTCCCTTTCAGCCTTGAGAGTCTGTGATCCTGAGGGTTTTCCTGCTTCCCTGCAAACTTGGCAAGGGGAGAGTTTTACATTGTCCAGGCACCATTCATTCTCTTTCCCACCCAACTTCTACCTCATTATGTATAGAATATGTTGTGGATTACATTATATATAACATATTAACATAATAAATATTACAAAATGTCAATATAGTAATAATTTCAACCTGATTATAGAGTGGAATTATATATTATGGATACAGTTATAGATAATTCTATGCGATTTAATTACATATAATACAATTGATTACGTTCATAAACACTGTATTAACATTATATATTATATATACAGATAACAACTAGCTAGAATTTATATAGTACTTTAAGGTTTGGAAATTACATTACAAATGTCTCATTCGATCCCCACAAAAACCCTGGGAAGTAGGTGCTGTTATTATCCCCATCATTTTCTTCACAGATGAGGAATCTGAGGTTGATCCAGGGTCATACAGCCAGCAAGCATCCGAGGAAGGGTTTAAACTAGTATCTTCCTAACTCTAGGTTCACTGTACCCGCTAGTTTCTGAGATATCAGTAGTTGTCCTCCCTCCCCTCTCTACTAGAATTAGTGTCCATGCCTCCTTTTCTCCCCCTCCCCAAAAGAAAGCAAAAATGACTAGCAAAGGAGAAAGACATGACATTGCAGATTCATTGAAGATGCACTCTAGACATAAGGACCCAGATGTGCTAGCTGGAGAAGGCTGGGCCTTTTGAAATCCTTTCTAGATTGATGATGTTGAATCGCATTGAAAAAATCAATCTGTGTGTATAAATTCATTTCCGGTGGTCTTTTCACAGCTCATCATCTTCCCCATCTCCTCCCACTAAGACACCATAAAGAGTCCAGATGTGGAAAGCAATTAGCTACCTGGTGCTTTGGGAGTTAACTTTGGGAGGCTGGGTTTGCATAAGCTCAGCAGCTTCCTTCCCCCAGCCCCAGGCTCTGGGGGACCCTCGCTATGAGTTTGCAACAGAAGACAACAGAATAGTGGTCTCTTCATGCCACCTCCTCTCACCCCACTCTCCAGAAATATGTCAGCTCATTCCCCTCTGGTCTTGGTTCCTTAGTGCCCATCAAAGAATATGTTCACACAAGCAATTAACCAGCAAACTACAGTGGTATAAATGAAAATTCGTGAAATGTGAGCAGGCCACCAAAAAACGGAGCTGAGCTCTCCTAGGGCCTGAGCTGTTTTTCTTGCAGATTGTAGGCTTAATTGAAATACGCAGATGTTTGCATATATTCTAAAACCCGCACATGTGCACTTGTGATGGTGGTATTAGAGGGAGTAAGCTGAGCTCTTTCCAAAAGGGGTAGATGGATAGGGATGAGCAGAGGAACTCTGCCATAGAGTGGAGTCATGGTATCCATAGCAACAACAGAAAGGGATTCAATGAAGATCCTCCCAACCAAGGGTATAGGCTATACAGTGTAGAGGCCGGAATCCTAGATTGCTGCTTACTAGTTTTGTGACCAGTTTCTTCATCCATAGACTGAGGGCTTGGCCCAGATGATTTCCAGCTGGAAATCTGTGATTCTAAGACCCCGTCTACTTGTGTGACCTTGGGGGAAACATTTCTTTTTGGACCTCAGTTGCTTCATCTGTAAAAAGGGAAGCAGATGATTTTTGATGGACTTTCTAGCTCTAAATCGTATGATCACATGTTTTTTATAATAAATATATTTTCATATTTTCTATATTTATTTTTATATTTATTTATAAAATAAATACAAAATTTGTAAATTTATAAAAATATTTATACGTCACATATTTACATTTTATAATAAATAAAGTCATCCCTCTCTGTTTCCCATTTCTCCAATTGAAACAACGCATGCATACAGTTGTCCCTTCCACGTCGTGGGGATTGGGTTATGGCACTCTCGTGATCTGGAAAACCGGTGTAAAATTTTTTGGCCCTCCCTACATACCAGAGAAGAAGTCTGAATATGTAAATGTGATACATCGATATTATACAATACTATATATGTATTTTATGCATTTCTGAGTTTCTAAACTTTTTCTGTGTTGTCTGCTGGCCTTCCTGTGCTGTCTGTGATTTCCACAAAACTCCCCCAAAATTCCCATTTAATTTCTTATGCTGACCCATGATATAATCAAAACGGTGATAGGGAAAGTTACAATGTGGAAGGGATAACTGCACGTCTATTTCCTGTAGTCTCTGGCTTCAACCCTTCAATGGCAGAAGTGGGGGAGTTTTCGCCTTTGAATCTAATTGAATTAGAGTGGTTCACAAGGAAATTAGGAGGGAGACAGTATGGAGTAGTGGAAGGAACGTTGGGTTAGACCATTCTGGACTCTACTCTTTGTTCGACCACCATCTCACTGTGGCGGAAGGGAAAGGAATAAGCATTTATATACTACCTACTAGGCACAGCGTTATGTGCTTTTCTTTTTACAGACATTATTTTATTTAATCTTCGCAACAACACTGCAAGGTAGGTGCAATTTTGATCCCCATTTTACAATTGAGGAAACTGAGGCAAAGAGAAGTTAAGTGTCTTGTCCAGGATCACACAGCTAGTAAATGTCTGAGGCCAAATCTGAACTCGGGTCTTTCTGACTCCAAGCCAAGTGCTTTAACCACTGAGCCACCAGCTGCCTCAGTAGAATTCCAAGCACATTACAACATCTCTGGCTCTTGATTTCCCATCTTATCTGCCTCTTCCACCTCACAGTATTAGTTCTAAAAGTCAAATCAAATCAAATGAGCTCATAGGATTCTACTCTGGAAGGGAGATTAGAGATCAGCTAGGATTAACCCTCTCATGTTATGGAGGTTTTATTATTGTTCTTATTAACATCGATAATAATAATAATGACAAAAATAAGAATAGGAATTGTGTTGCTTTAAATTTTGAAAGCCCTTTATAACTATCATCTCATCTTACTCTCACAACGACTCTGAGAGCTAAGTACTATGATTATCATCTCCATTTTACAGATGAGGAAGCCGAGGAAGACAGAGTCTGTGACTTGCCCAAGGTCACACAGCTAGGTCGTAAGTGGCATAAGCTTGGACCTGAACCACTCTCAAGTTAAATGACTTGCCTAGGGTCTACAGCTCTAGTAAATGTCAGAGCCAGGATTAGTACACCAGGTCTAACTCTGGGTCTAGCACTCATTCTACTCCTTTGTGCTGCCTTGGACATGAAAATGCTTTGGGAAGTATTATCAATAATTATTAAGAATGACAGTGGGGATCATTCTTAGGAAACTTTATAATGAAAAAGAACTGTGAGGGTTTCCATCTCCTCGCCTTCAGATGCTTCAGAGAATTAGTTTCTGAAATACATCTCCTATTTCTATAGCTTCTTTAGGTTTGCAAACTCTTTTCCTCAAGACTGTCTGGTGAGATAGTGTAAATACATTATTTCCACTTTGCAGATGAGAAAACTGAGCCTCACAGAAATTATGATGTATCTGGGGTCACACAGCATTTGAGAATTGGAGGGGAGCTCAGCAGTCATCTAGTTTGGTCCATCCATGAAAGGAATACCCCCTGCAATATACCCAACATGTGTATACTTGGAGCTGGGGAAAATCTCTGATAGTGGGGAATAAATTGGTCCCCCAACCTCAAGTGTTTTTACATTAGTAGATAAATCCTGGGAACTTGCTTAAAGAACACGGAGGTTAAATGACTGGCCCACAGTTACAGAGCTATTGAGTGTTAGAGGTGGGATTTGAACCTTCCCCACTCTTAAGTCCAGCATTCACACTGCCTCTTGTGGTCTCCCTTATAGCTAGTCCAGTTTCTGAAAAGCCTGGATTCAGGAAGGGAAGCTTGGTGCTTTGTGATGTAGTGAATTTAACATTGGATTAACGAAGTTGGGAAGAAGTGGGGTCAAGTCCTATCTCAGACTGGCTGTGTGACATTGAGCAAGTCACTAGACTTCTCTGTGCCTCAGTTTCCTCATCCGTAAAATAGGAGGGTTAGACTTGATTATTTCTAAGACCTCTTCTAGCCCTTAATCCTATCATAGTTTGACTCTCCCCTGCCTGATAATTACTTTGTATTTACTCTATTGATTTTTGGTGTACACTTATGTACATGCTTCCTCTTTAGATAACAATGTAATTTTGATCCTTGTATCCCTGGTACCTAGCACAATGCCTGGCACACAGTGGGTGCTTACTAAATGCTTGTTGATGGAGTCATTAAAAGTATCCATTGAACCACTTCTTAGTACAACATCTTCCCTATCACCTCTGATCTGGATGCTCTGTTGATTCCCACAATGTGGCTGCTCTCTCCACTTAAGTGGATCGCCAGCCTAGTAGTCACAGTGAGTTTCTGTGGTGAAAAGAAATCAACACTCTGAAACCCATTTTATTATTGTTCAGTCACATCCAACTCTTTGTGACGCCATTTGGGGTTTTCTTGGCAGAGATACTGGGGTGGTTCGTCATTTCCTTCTTCAGCTCATTTTACAGACAAGGAAACTGAGGCAAACAGGGTAAAGAATCAAATAACTAGTAAATGTCTGAGGCTGGATTTGAACTCAGGTCTTCCTGGCTCTGGGCCCAGCTCTCTATCCACTGCTTCATCTAGCTGCCCTGTAAGAAACCCATCCCCTGGTGGTATGATCTGGGCCTCAGTTTTGTCATCTGTAGAGTGAGGAACTTGGGCTGCATGGCCTCTAAGTTTCTTTCCTGCTCTAAATTTATGATCTTTATAATACTGTGAATTTCTTTAAGAGAACTGAGGCTGTTCTTTGGACAATAGACCCAGAGTCTATCACTCACGCCCTTTTTAGTTTGTTGGGGCCAGCCTAATCTTATATTTCTCTGGTGTATATAGACTTTAAGAGTCCAGGGGCACTTTTACACCACCCTGGATGGTCATGGATGGAAAGGCCCACTCTGGACAAGTCTTCATTCAGGGGCTATCACCCCAAATCTATATTTGCTTCTGCCCCTCCCTATTATGTGCCAGAGAGAGTCTCTCGGTGTTATGTGTGAGCCAAAGCATGCAGAAGTGTGGGGTTCTTTGCTTGCACATTTAGTTTCTCCAAGGAAGTTATAGTTCTTTTTTAAAAAAATGACATTTTTGCATTGGGTGCTTTATAAATGCCCGTGATTTTACATCGCCTTCCTTTCTGAACATCTCATTCCCCTCGGGGCCATCACCAGTCATCATGACCTATGTCTTGTGGAGGAGAGAATGAAGCTGATGACTTTGCCCATCTTTGCTTCACTCTGATCCAGTTCACATACAAGTCAAGACATGATGCTCATGATGTTCTTCTCTCTCCTATCCAACAAGAGATCTATTGTGACAGAGTGAAAATAGAGAGGGGAAAATCGTTTCAGCAAAACTAACCAATACTTTAATCTGGGGGGGCTGGAGCTGGACAGTGTATGTAACATTCCATACCCATAGTCCTTTGCTACCTCAAAGAAGGGAGAAAGGTGAATCAGATTATTACTAAGAACAAGGGCTGTAGTGATGTCTAAGAATATGCAACTAGATTTCTAGTTTCCTTACTTGAAGCTGTGGGGTCCTATGCTTTTAAAAAGTGTGAATTATCATTTGCTGCTTGAATTTTTTGCCTCCCAACATTCTTTAACATGTGTTGTGCAGAGGCTGCTCTCTTCAGTGCGACCTCTGTTAAGCAAACACTCCTGGTAATCGGCTCCAGATCTGGGGGGGGGCGGCCTTTGATCAGGAAAATCTCTGTTTATCTTATGGTATAAATATGTAAGATATCCCCTCTGTTTTTGTGTTGGAAGCAAATAAATCATTCGGTTAAGTGTACCCACCACAGCAGGAGGGGATAGGGAAAAGGAGGAGCTGCGAGGAGCCAGAACCCAAGAAGGGTGGAGACTTGGAAGTCATTACGTTGGGAAAAAGGATGTCTGGTCTTTACCAGCTCATCTCAGGGCATACCGAGCCTCTCTGAATTCCAGATAACAGTGAATCGGAATGACATCAATGTGCTCTCTCACCATCCCATAGAATCCTCTTTAAATATTGCTTTTTGTTGGTAGATGACTATGGAGATTTCACCTCTGGGAGGAAATCTGGCTGGTTAGTGACTATGGTTTGAGAACCATTTTTGGAAGACCCTTCTGACTTGAGCTAAGCATGACAAATAAAACATAAAAGACTGGATATGGAAGAGACCTTGGAGATCCTCTACTCCAGCCTTCTCAGTTTACACATGAGGAAATTGGTACCTAGTGAAATGACTTGTCCAGAAGGATACAGCCAGTGTGTGGCAGGAAGAAGATTTGAATCCAGGTCATAGACCTAGAGTCAGAAGGGATTGGATCAGAAATTGAGCCGGGGGGGGGGGGGAAGTAGCATGTCCAAGATTATCCAGTTACTGTGTGCCAAAGCATCCTTTGGGTTGTCTGGGTTCCTAGGAGGGAATTTGGAGATCATTAAGTGTGGCTTTTTCATCTTACAGAGGAAGATACTGAAATGCAGAGAGATAGCTGCATGACCTTGAGCAAATCAGTTCATGCCAAGCCTATAGCTCAGGTTTTCTGTCTCCAATGACAGGATTTTTCCAACAGTGTTATCTTCATAGGGTGGCTGGTCCACTTCGATAATGAGAGGTTGTTGAGGTTTGTCTTCTTGGCAAGCCCCACTCTCCTTTTGGTGCTCTTTTCTCTGGTGCCCCATTCCTTCCATCCCCTCAGTTTATAATCTTGTGGAAATCTGCTTTCCAGAAAGGGTCTGATATCAGCCCTTTCCACTTTAGTGTGAATTGATATTAACTGTGTTCTTTTTCCAAATTGTATTTTTTTTATTGACTCATTTTTCATTTTGGAATTAAATAGCTCTATGTTGTCAAGGAAGTAGCAAACTACCCTCCCATCTCATTGCCTCCTCCCTCCCTTGTCCCCTCTCTCAGAAGTGCCACACTACAAAGCTGTGTCTTTTTCCTGGGCTTTTGAACTCATCAGGGTAGGCTAGGGTCTGCTTTGCCATGTATATAGATGACCCAATGAGCTTAGATCTCTTGTCTGAAGTTGCTGAATAGTTTTGATCATTATATGTTGTCTTCTCCCATTAGAGAATAAGTTCCTTGACAGCAGGGACTGTTTTATTTTGCTGGTATTTATATACACAAAACTGAACACAGTGCCTGACATATAGTAAACACTTAGTAAATGCTCACTCTGTGTACTTATGTATGTATATGTCTATCACTTAAATATAATCTATCTATATCCATTTGCACATCTATTCATCCAATCATCCATCTATCTATCTATCTATCTATCTATCTATCTATCTATCTATCCATCCATCCATCCATCCATCCATCCATCCATCCATCTATCTTATCTATCTATCTATCTATCTATCTATCTATCTATCTATCTATCTACCTATCTATCTATCATCTATGTATCTATCTATATCTATCTGCCATCTACCATAGGGCTCAGATAATATAATTAGACAATAAGCTCCCAGACTGGGGAGTTGAGACACCTGAGTTCATTCTAAGTTCTGTGTTTGGCCATCACCTTTACATCCCTGGCAATTGGCTTCAAGAGTCCATCTCCACTTTTGAAATAAGGAAGCAAACATTATATAAACACTGAAGTACTTTGCAAGGGAGAGAAATCATTTCTATGACTTGAGTTTGTAATTCTTGTCAGAAAAAGTCCCAAGTGATGTCTTCTTGTGATTGGAATTACTGCTGTATCCTTGGACAGGGGTGGCTGATTTGAAGTGTATCCTAGGAAGATTCCCTGATGGCCAACACTGGGCTTGGGAACTGGCATCAGACACTGTCAGTACTAGATGCACAAGTCAGCCTCTTTTACTGGGGTTACTCCTACGTTGTAAGACAGCCTCCTCTCAGTATAGCAAACAAACTTAGCAAGGAAGGTTCTGGAAAAGAGAATAAGAAGGGGGAACTGGACGGTCTCAAGAAAAGATATCCCTCCTCCTATCCTCCAACGGAGAGATTTTTTTAGACTATCACATAGCATTAGCTAGTTTAATAATAGTAATTATTAACAATTATTGACAATATACATTATTATTAGTATTAACAATGAATAATATTATGAATAATAATTGGAATTTTAAACACTTTAAAGTTTACAAAATACTTTCCAGACATTTGAATTTCAGAATAACCATTCTATGAGGCAGGTAATACATGTATGATCTCCATTCTACAGGTGAGGAAACAGAGATTGAGAAAGGATACATAGCCAGTCAGTATCAGAGGCAGGATTAAAATACATTGCTTCCTGACTCCAAGTCTGGAACTGGAACTCTGGTTTTTGCAATAGATATTATGTGAACACAGAAGTAAGGATGACAGAGTCATAAATATTTGGTTGGTGTTTGTATAGCTCTCTGATGTCCTATGTGGAAACAATGCAATGATAAGATAACATACACAGTGTACACCATGATTAATGATCAATCTCTTTGCCTAGGTGAGTGGAATAAAATAAATTATGTCCCTCAAGTGGGATCTCAACTACATTACACTATGTTTTCAATCTGTTTTTTTTTTCTGGTCTATTTGGCTTTTTTCTTCCTCTTTGAGAAGCATTATATTATCTTTATTTTTTTTTTCTGCCAAGGACAGATGTAAAGGCAGATGAGCCAACTGTCAGATTTGAAGTATTTTCCTGTTAATTTTCTTCTTTGATCCCAGTGACTGTTTCTTTAACTTTTGTTGACTATGTCCTCCCCCATAGTCACCCATGCAACTGAAGTTTATAAAAAAGCCATTCATCTTGGTGAGGAGACTAGTCTGGGCCTTGAAGTCTAAAATAAGCAGACCCTTTGAGTGGATTTCCTTAACCAACTGGAACACTTCTCACTATAACAGCTCTTTAGAAATAAAGGCTCTCTCAGGGTCCACTGAAAAATGCAAAATAGCAAAGTAATCTTTCTCATTTAACAGGTCTAAGAACAGAAGGAAAGTGAGTTTAACAACAAGTTTAAGGAGATTTATAGGCAGTCGTGACATATTAGATTGTCTCCTCTCTAAAGGTGAAATCACTTTCTGTTGCTTTTATGCTCTTTGACCCAAAGGCCAAAGGAAAAATGGATGAAATCAAGAGACAGAGGGGCTGGGTGTAAGCTGGTGTCCCAAGGAAAACAGACAACAGGGAGATTCACAAAAAAAGAATGAAAAATGAACAAGAATCCCAGAAAAGGACACAACACAATATTATGTATAAAAGGAAGATAACCAGAAAGATGTGGAGTGGGTATAAGTATATTATAGTAGATTGTATAACATAATAGCATTAGTCTAAATAAACACTTGGTAAGTATCTATTATATGCATATATTATATGTATAGTACATAATATATGACTTTGAAACAGTTCCTGCCTTCAAGGAGTTTATGTCCTACTGAAAGGATATACATATAGACAAACAGGCATAGTATAAGGAAAAATTAGGAGGGAAAAGGTGCCACTAAAATGGTGGGGAAGCAGAGAAGGTACCAGGGCTGAGCTTCGAAGGATGTTGAGAGGCAGAGATGGGTGGGAGTACATTTTTGGCATGGGGGAATAGCCAATGCAAAAACATGGTAGTGGGAGATGGAGTGTGAACTCTGGGGAGCAGCTAATGGTCCAGTACGACAAGAATGTAGAATTAATGAAGGTGAATAGGATGGAACAAGGTTGGAAAGGCAGGTAGGAGTCTTATTGTGGAGAGCCTCCAATGTCAAGCTAAGGAGTTTGTATTTTCAGTCCAGTCAATTAGCATTTATTAAGTGCCTACTATATGCCTCAGGCATTGTGCTAAGTTCTGGGGATACAAAGAAAGGCAAAAACAGTCCCTGCCCTCAAGGAGCTCATAGTCTTATGGAGGAGAAAACATGAAATCAATCATACACAAATAAGATATACAGGAAAAATTGGAGATAATAAATAGCAAGAAGCTAATAGCTTGGAAGGAGGTCAACTAGTCATGGAGAGAGAGAGTAAGGGATAATAGACAGACAGCCTCACTGTGCTTAGAATATGGTAGGTGCCTAATAAATGCTTGTTGACTGACTACTTCTGACATTCCCACCAAAAGATCATTCAATCTCCCTATGAACATCTCCGGTGGGTGGATGGGGGCACTACCTACAGAAGCAGTCCATTCCATTCAAGGAAAGCAACAGAGCATAGCAATGGAGAGCTGGCCTCAGGATTCGGCTGACCTGGTTTCAAGGCCTGCCTCTGACACATATTGGCCACATGACCCTGGGCAACTCACTATGTTTCTCAGGGCTCTAGGTGACTGTCTAAGACTATATAAGTCAGAGAGAAAGTGATCTGTATTGGTAGAGGGAGTTTTCTCACCTGGGAGTTCCCCATAGGCTGACTCCCTAACCCTACCATTCCAAAGTTTTTCCTTGTATGAGGTTGGCATCAGCCACTACAATGTCCACTCCTTGCTCCTGCACTAAGCTGGACAATGAAGATAACTGGCAGCTGCCCACCCTGAGTGACCCATTGATCCAATGCATCAACTGTTGGGAAATTATACTGTCTGATGTTTTGGGGAAGGGAGATCGGTAGGTGGTAAGATTATCACAATTCAAACTTCATAGCTGGGAAGAGGTATTACAGATGTGATGGAGGCCACTCAGAATCCTGAACTTGGAGTCAGGAAGCCCCGTGTTCAAATCCAGCTGCAGACACTTCCTATTTGTATGACCCTGGGCAAGTGACTTAACCTCTGTGTGCCTCAGTTTCCTCATTTGTAAAATGTAAAAATACCAGCACCTACCTCACAGGGATCATTGTTAAGATGAAATAAAATAATATTTGTAAAACACTTTCCAGATCTTAAAGCATTATATAAATACTATTATCATTATCAATATTATCATACGACTTTTCAAGATGGCATAGGAAGTCATTAACCCCTATGTATGAGTCTGGAATCCCATTCTCTTTCCGGTCTGCCGCTATCTATTTGCCCATTCCTATACTTAGGGAGGTGTCTGCACTGTAGTAGAAACAAGGTTTCATGCAGACATCTGTTGCGTCCCTTCTGGGACTAACTCTCCTAACTCCTACTAATAGGTTGGGGTCCCCAGAGGGCAGCGAGGTGTCACACAGTGGAAAGAAATCTGGCCTCAGACACTTATTAGCTGTGTGACCCTGGACAAGTCACTTAACTCTGTTTGCCTCAGTTTCCTCATCTGTAAAATGAGCTGGAGAAGGAAATGGCAAAGCCACTCCAGTAGCTTTGCCAAGAAAATCACATATGGGGTAGTGAAGAGTCAGACACAACTGAGCAACAACATGCGGGTATAGCAAGAAGAGAAGTTACAAAAATATCGCCTCCGAGAGTCTGTGGCACATTCTCCCACAAATATACACAGAGGATGTGGGGAGTGTGGACAGAACCTTTAAAGTCGATGTACAGAGGGGGTAAGGTACATTTTAGAGAACGTGTGGCAAAGTGCTCCTGGTGGTTCCTAGAAGCCCTGGCTCTCCCTCCTTAGAGTCCTCATAAAGCTCCCTTTGGAGAGCAGCTCCCTCTGGGCTGTGAGAACTGGCCCCTTTGTAGTGTCCATAGCTGACACTTGTCTCTGCTGCGAGGAGGTCATGCTCCCTCAGCAAGCCTGTGCTGAGGTGACTCTCACTCCAGATGGATGGATTGTCTTCTGCTGATTCAGGCCCCTTGATTGTGGCTGGAGGAACCGCTGCTACTAGATTTGTCTCTCTGATGATGTGATCATTGGGGTAGGGGGACGATGGGAAGAGAAACGGGGAACTGGAGGAAAGAGAGAGAAACTCTTTCCATCCCCAGGGGTTTTCCTCTCAGGGACTTGGCTTCAATTTTCAAACTGGAATCCTCTAAACTGTAGCTTTTCCTTCTGCCACTAAATTGATTCCCTGTGTGACTGGCCTACTCTGAACTCACTTGCTGTTTTTATACATGGCCCAGGAGGTGTAACCTCGTCTTCTTAGACAATCACAAGATGTTTCCTGTGTGACATCATTGCCTTTCATCCAATGGCCAAAACTCTATAATCCCCTCAATTCGATTAGGAACTTATTCATGACTAGTCTATACTTTTGATTAACCCAACTGAGATGGCCTGGGCTCTCTGTCATTAGATTAATTGGAGTGGAGGTGGAACCACATCCTTAAGCAATGATTCATTCATCTGACAAGCATTTAGTGAAAAGCCTTGTGCTAGGCTCTGGGGTTCAGTGGTAAGTGGAGGAGAATGGATTTGGATTTCCTGACTCCAGGTCCAATGCTGTGGTAACTGTGCCATCTAACTGTTTGTACTACTGTACTGGCATGTGGCAAATTCTCAATAAATGTGCTCTCTCTCTCTCTCTCTCTCTCTCTCTCTCTCTCTCATTTCTCTGTCTCTTTCTCCTCTCTATCTCTTTTTTCTCTCTGTCTCTCTGTCTCTCACTCTGTCTCTCTGTCTCTCTCTCTGTCTCTCATCTCTCTGTCTCTTTCTCTCTCCTTTCTATCTCTTCTTTCTCTCTGTCTGTCTTTCTGTCTCTCATTCTCTCTCTCTCCCTCTCTCTCTCTTTCTGTCTCCTCTTTCTGTTTCTTTCTCTCTCCTCTCTCTGTCTCTCTCTCTGCCTGTGTCTCTCACTCTGTCTCTCTCTCTGTTTGTATCTGTATCTGTCTCTGTCTTTGTCTCTCTCTCTCTCTCTCTCATCCATCCAACCATCTACATCTGTCTATTTACCCACTATCATCTATCTATCTGTCTATTTACCTATTATCCATCTAACCGAATGTCTTGCCATCTATTATCCATTTATGTCTGTCTATCTCTCTATCATCCATCCATCAATCCATCTATGTCTCATCCATCCATCTATCTATCTATCTACCTACCTACCGTAAACAAACATTTGTCTAGGGGCTCATAAAACTGCTTGAATTTTGACCACTTTCCAGGAGATATTTGCAGTGGAGAGAGGAAGTGGCATCTTTTGAAATCCTGCCTACTGGCCTGGCATCATGGGCATTAGCCCAGGAGGCTTTGGGAAAGTCATCCCTCGCAGGAAATTGTACAGCAAGGCTTTCTCCATTTTGGGGAAAGTTGATGGTCGAGTTCTCCAGTCTCTTTACTTAAGGAAGAAAGAAAAGCCTGATTGACCATTAAGGATTTCTAGAAATTACTTCTTTTAAATGGTGTAGTTTCAGGACTGGGAGTCGTCCAGTGCAAAAGACATTAGTTCTGTAGCTAAAGGATCTGTATTCAAAATCCCACTCTGATGCTTACTGCTTATGTGCCCTTGGGTGAGTCCTTTAAACTCCCTGGGCCTCAGTTTCCCCCTCAATAAGATGAGGGGGATGGGTCAGATGGCCTCTGAGGGCCCTTCCAGCTCTAGCCGTCATGCTCTAAGTCTTGCCTCTCAGATTCTTTATACAGCTTTCCCTCGTCCCAGGTGAGAGATATTATTGGAATGAGGATGGAGCCCAAGGGAAACTGGGCTCTTGTTGAGCTCACATCTGTTCTCAATTTGGCTCCACATGGACCTTAAAGGCAGAGCGCTGCCCATGTGGCACGGAGGCCGTAGCCAAGGGCTCCAAGGCAAGGCTCCGCTAACCTGTGACCCTCCCCTGGTCTTCTCTGCTCAAGTAGAGGAAGGCTTCCTCCCGATGGTGGACACCCCGCTTGGTTTATGACACTTGGCCCCTTTACAGCTGCTTCTGAGGTCCCCTTGCTTCTTAGCAGCTGGCTGTGCATTTGGGGCAGGAAACGTTATTGAGCCCAACCAATATAAATGGTATTGAGAAAAGTGGCCTTTTCAGGAGAGCATCCACCCATGAGCCCTTGCGCCCAAATCTGGTGGGGCAGCCTCCAGCAACACTGTGAGGGCTCTGAAACTGAAGGGGCCCCAAGAGACCATTCCTGAAGGGATGATGAATGACAGGAACAAACGCTGCAGGTCCAGTGGGGCTTGTGGATTGATCCTTTCAGGATTTCAGGACCATGGGATCAGAGGCAGCTATGGGTTGCTTCAGAAGACCTGAATTCAAATCCTTCCTCTTTCACTTGTTCACAACCTCATAACCATATGACCTCAAACAAATCATGTCACTTCCTTGGGCCTCATCTGCACAATAAGGACTTTAGACTGGATGACCTTGAAAGGTACCTTCCTATTTGGCCCTGGAAGGAAGGGAATAAGCATTTATTAATCATCTACTATGTGGCAACACCATGCTAGGTGCTTTATAAATATTATCTCACTTGATCCTTGTAACAACCTTGTAAGGTAGATGTTATCATGTACCTTTTTTATAGCTGAGGAAATTGAGGTTGTAGTTCAGTTGTTTCAGTCACTTCTGACTCTTCATGACCTCTTTTGGGAGTGGATATTCTTGGCAAAGATACTAGAGTGGTTTTGCCATTTCCTTCTGCAGCTTATTTTATAGACGAGGAAACTGAAGGAATCAGGGTTCAGTGACTTGCCCAGGGTCACACCGCTAGTCAAATATGAGATCAAATTTGAACTCAGGTCTTCCTAATTACAGGCCCATAGCTCTGTGTACTATGGTGCCTCCTAGCTGCCTCTAGGTTTCCTCGGGGCAAGTCACTGACCTTCCTCTGAGCCTTAATATTGTTATCTGTAAACTGAGGGAGTTGGACTAAGTGGCTTGTAAACTCTAAATCTTCTAGTTCTAAATGTCTAGTCCTATAATCTTGTAAAGTTATGGAAGAGACTTCACTAGTCCAATCTCTAGCCCCTCCTTTTAATTTTTAAACATTTTTATTTAAAGTTTTGAGTTCCAAATTCTATTCTTCTCTCCCTTCCTCTCTCTCGGATGGTAAGCAATCAGATATAGGTTATACATGTACAATTATGTAAAACATTTCCATATTAGTCATTTTGTACAAGAAGACTAGAATAAAAGAAAAAAAAAGAAAGTTAAAAATAGCATGCTTCAGTCTGTGTTCAGTCAAGATCAGTTTTTTCTCTGGTAGTGCTTCATCGTTAGGCCCTTGGTTATTATCTTGGATCATCGTATTGCTCAGAATAGTTAAGTCATTCACAGTTCTTCATCAAATAATACTGCTGTTACTGTGTACAATGTTCTCCTGGTTCTGTTCACTTAACTATGCATCAGTTCATGTAAATCTTTCCAGATTTTTCTGAAATCATCCTGCTTGTCATTTTCTTATAGCACAGTAATATTCCATTACAATCATGTACCACACCTTGTTTAGCCATTCTCCAATTGATGGGCAGCCCCTAAATTTCCAATTCTTTGCCACCACAAAAAGAGCTGCTATAAATATTTTTATACAAATAGGTCCTTTTCCCTTTTTTGGGGATGTCTTTGAGATATAGACCTAGCAGTGGTATTGTTGGATCAAAGGGTATGCACAATTTTATAGCCCTTTGGGCATAGTTCCAAATTGCTCTCCAGAATGGTTGGATCAGTTTGCAATTCCACCAGCAGTGCATTAGTGTCCCAGTTTTCCCACATCCCCTCCAACACCCAACATTTTCCTTTTGCTAGCCTCTGATAGGTATGAGGTGATACCTCAGAGTTGTTTTAACTTGCATTTCTCTCATCAATAGTGATTTAGAGCATTTTACATATGACTATAGAGAGCTTTGATTTCTTTGTCTGAAAACTGCCTGTTCATATCCTTTGACCATTTATCAATTGGGGAACGACTTGTATTTTTATAAATTTGACTCCGTTCTCTTTATATTTGAGAAATGAGGCCTTAACCAGAAATACTTGTTGCAAAATTTCCCCCAGTTTTCTCTTTTCCTTATAATTTTGGCTGCATTGGTTTTGTTTGTACAAAACCTTTTTAATTTTACATAATCAAAATTATCTATTTTACATTTTGTAATGCTCTCTATATCTTCTTTGGTCCTAAATTCTTCCCTTATTCATAAATCTCACAGACAAACTATTCCATGTTCTCTTAATTTGCTTATGGTATCATCCTTTATGTATAAATCATGTACCTATTTTGACCTTATCTTGTAATATGGTATGAGATGTTGGTCTATCTATACCTAGTTTCTGTCATGCTGTTTTCCAGTTTTTCCAGCAGTTTTTGCCAAATAATGAGTTTTTGTTCCAAAAGCTTGGATCTTTGGGTTTATTACATACTAAATTACTGTGGTCGTTTACTATGATATAATTTGTACCTAATCTATTCCACTGATCCACCACTCTATTTCTTAGCCAGTACCAGATTGTTTTGATAATTACCACTTTATAACACAGTTTGAGATCTGGGATGGCTAGACCACCTTCTTTTGCATTTTTTCTCATTGATTCCCTTGATATCCTTGAGCTTTAGTTCTTCCAGATGAATTTTGTTATTATTTTTTCTAGCTCTTTAAAATAACCTTTACTAGATTGGTATGGCACTGAATAAATAGATTAATTTAGGTAGAATTAACATTTTTATTCTATTGGGTTGGCCCATTCATGAGCAATTAATATTTTGTCAGTTGTTTAGATCTGACTTTATTTGCGTGAAAAGTGCTTTATAGTTATGTCATATAGTTCCTGGATTTGTCTTGGCTGGTGGACTCCCAAGTAGTTCATGTTGTCTATAGTTATTTTAAGTGGAATTTCTCTATCTCTTGCTGCTGGATGTTGTTGGTAATATATAGAAATGCTGATGATTTATGTGGGCTTGTTTTTGTATCCTGCAACTTTGCTGAAGTTGTCAATAACTTCAAGTAGTGTTTTACTTGATTCTCTAGGATTTTCTAAGCATGCCATCATAGCATCCACAAAGAGTGATAGTTTACTTTTCTAATTCCTTTAATTTCTTTTTCTTTTCTTATTGCTATAGCTGATATTTCTAGCACAATATTAAATAATAAAGGTGATAATGGGCATCCTTGCTTCATTTCTGACTGAGTTGGGAAGGCTTCTAGGTTATCCTCATTACTGAAAATGCTTGCCGATGGTTTTAGATAAATATTACCTATCATCTTAAGGTAAGCTCCATTTATTCCTCTGTTTTCTAATGTTTTTAAAAGAGTACTGTATTTTGTCAAAGGCTTTTTCTGCCTTTTCTGCCTATAATTATTGATATAATTATATGATTCTGTTGGTTTTGCTATTGATATGGTCAATTATGCAGATAATTTTCCTAATATCAAAACAGCCCTGCATTCCTGTATAAATCCCACCTGAGGTCATGGTGTATGATATAGGTGATATATTGCTGTAATCGCTTTGCTAGTAGTTTATTTAAATTTTTTTGCATCAGTATTCATTAGGGAAATTGGTCTATAATTTTCTTTTCTCTGCTTTGGCTCTTCCCAGTTTGGATATAATCATCATATTTGTGTCATAAAAGAAATTTGGTAGGACTCTTCCTTCACCTATTTTTCCAAATACTTTGTATGGCATTGGGATTAATTGTTCTTTAAATGTCTGGTAGAATTTGCTTGTGAATCCATCTGGCCCTGGGGAATTTTTCTTAGGAGGTTCATTGATGGCTTATTCAATTTCTTTTCGTAAAATTAGGTTCCTTAAGCATTTAATTTTCTCTTCTGTTAATCTTGGTAATTTATATTTTTGTAGATATCCATTCATTTTATTTAGCATATAACTGGGCAAAATAGCTCCAAACAATTATCTTAATTTCCTATTCTTGGTGGTGAATTCATCCCTTTCATTTTTGATACTAATAATTTGGTTTTCTTCTTTCCTTTTTAAAACCAAATTAACTAACTAAAAAAAAATCAAATTAACTAATAGTTTGTCTATTTTATTGGTTTTTTTTCATAAAACCAGCTTCTAGTTTTATTTATTAGTTCAGTGGTTTTCTTACTTTCAATTTTATTAATATCTCCTTTGATGTTCAGGGTTTCCAGTTTGGTATTTAATCAGGGATTTTTATTTTGTTCTTTTTCTAGTTTTTTTCAGTTGCATGCCCAATTCATTGATCAGCTTTTTCTTCATTTTATTGATGTAAGCAATTAGAGATATACATTTTGTTTTTTGGCTGCATCCCACAAGTTCTGGTATATTGTCTCATTGTTGTAACTTTCTTTAATGAAATCATTGATTGTTTATATGATTTGTTCTTTGAACCATTTTTTAGGATTAGATTATTTAATTTCCAATTAATTTTTGATGTCTCTGTCTATTGTCCATTATTGACTGTAAGTTTTATTGCATTATGATCTGAAAAGAATGTGTTTGCTATTTCTTCCTTTCTGCATTTGGTTGTAAAGTTTTTATGTCCTGAAACATAGTCAACTTTTGTGGAGGTGCCATGTACTGCTGAGAAAAAGGTATATTCCTTTTTGCTCCCATTCAGTTTTCTCTAGAGATCTATAGTATCTAATTTTTCCAGAATTTTATTCACCTCCTTAACTTCTTTCTTGTTCTGAGAGGGGAAGGTTGAGGTCTGTCACTAGTATAGTTTTATTATCTATTTCCTTCTGTAACTCATTCAACTTCTTTAAAAATTTAGACGCTATACCCTTTGGTGCATATGTTTAGTATTGATATGACTTCATTGTTTGTGGTACCTTTCAGCAAGATATGGTTTCCTTCTTTATCTATTTTAATTAGATCTCCTTTTACTTTTGCTTTGTCTGAGATCATAATTGCTACCCCCATTTCTTTGCTTCAGCTGAAGCATAATAAATTCTGCTCTAGCCCCTTACCTTTTCCCTGTATGTATTTGCTTCAAATGTGTTTCTTGTAAACAATGTATTGTAGGATTCCGTTTTTTTAATCCATTCTGCTATCTGCTTCTGTTTTATGGGTGAGTTCCTCACATTCACATTTATAGTTATGATAGCTAACTGTGCATTTCCTTCCATGTTATTTCCACTTGTTTTCCCGCCCCCTCTCTTACCCATCACCTTTTTCCTCCTCACAAGTGTTTGATCTTCACCTTCTCCAGTACACACAAGAGTTCTCAGACCATTTTGAGAATCACTGGTAGTGATTAAAGAGCTGACCTTGAAGCCAGGAAAAGCTGGGTTCAAGCCTTGCCCTCTAACATAAACATATGATGCAATTAGGTGGTGCAGTGGATAAAGCTTGGAGTCATGAAGACTTGAGTTCAAATCCAGCCTCAGATACTTACTAGCTGCGTGAACTTCTCATTTTTTTCATCTGTAAAATGGGGATAATAATAGCACCTACCTCCCAAGGTTATTGTGAGGATCAAATGAGATAATATTTGCAGAGCATTTAACACAGTGCCTGGAACATAGTAGGTCCTATATAAATGTTAACTATTATTATCATTGTTATTATTATAGCACTGTCTGTATGACCCTGAACAAGCCATTTAACCTCTAAGTACTCTATGGAACTGTGTAATAATTTAATTTGTAGAGAGATTATCTGCATTAGGAGAAGGAGCTTCCTTACTTGGGAGTTCCCTATACCAGTGAAGTCAGAACTCCTGTCTCTATCTCTAGCCTTACTACTATCTCACAGGATAATAGATTTTGAAGTGAAAGGGCACTTCAGGTTGATCTTGTACAATCTCCTCATTTATAGATGAGGACACTAAATCCCCAGAGAATCTAAGTCACTTGTTCAAGCTTATACGAGGAGTAAATGGTAGTGGGTGGAATTGAACACATGATCTTTGAGTCTCTAGTATACAAAGACAGATGCCCAGTTGGTTGCTCCAAAAGTGACCTATAGCCTGCAAGGCTCTGTGCTCAACGCTACAAGGAATATAAGTACAAATAAGATGGTCCCTGCTCTTATGGGACTCAAAGTCTACTAGGGATGATGACATCAGAGAAATTACACAGTGATGGGGAAAGAGCAGTAGATTTCGAGTCAGAGGACCTCCTCCCACCACCTGAGGAGACAGTGAGGTGGCAAATGGTATCTGGGAGACCTGGGTTCATATCCAGCTTCAGATCCATACTGGATGTGTGACCCTGGGCAAGTCACTTATTCTCTGTTCACCTTAGTTTCTTCATCTGTAAAGTGGAGATAATAATGGCCCCTTCCTTCAAGGGCTGTTGAGAGGATAAAATGAGATATGTGTAAAGTGATTTGCAAACCTTAAAGTGTGATATAATTGCTAGCCGTTGTTATTATAATTCATTGGAATCCATTGGATGATGGTATCTCGCCTTACTTGGTATGGTGTTGAGACAGGAATGGATTAGACCTGATGGCCACTTCCAGCTCTAATTGTGTGACTTGCATTTGAATGCTTCTCCTGCTGGGGGAGAATATCCAATGATCTATGATAAAGAGGCTTTAGCCCCTTTGCTAGCTGACCTCTGAGGTCATCACTAAAAGTGCACCAAGTAAGATAGAGAATGTTCCTTCTGAGGGGGAGAGATTGCTTCCAACTGGGAGAATTAGGGCAGGCTTCAGAGAGAAAGCATTTGACCTTGGCCTTCAAGGATACCTTCAAATGGATAGGAGAAGCCAAGAAAGGGGCTGTGCTGGTAGAATGCTTTTATTTTTACTTATCACCTTGGCCTATAGTCTCTACAAGTTGACAAGAATTTACATGGGCTGGTAAATTGGGCTCTTTCTATCTGCAAGGCTATTTTCTAGGTAGTATGACAAGAAATACCGACTTTCATGTTATTCTTTAAAGAATAATAATAAAATATACATAATTAGACAAAATTAAATTGATAAAATGAGATAAATAAAAATAAAATAATAAATAAATGAAGTAGATATAGATAATAATATAGATAATTAATAATAATAACAATAATACTCTTTAAAGAAGAATTAGCCCAGAAACATGGTGCAGTAGTAAGGGCACAATCCATCAATAAACACTTATGAAACACCTACTATGTGCTGAGTACTGTGATAAGCTCTGGGGATACTATAAAGGCAAATGACAGTCTCCTTTCAAAGGGCTCATAGGACCTAAGTTTGAATCCCAATTCTATTATACCTACAACCTTTGCTAATTGGGCAAGTTTCTTCCTCTATCTAAGACTCAGTTTCTTCATCTGTGGAATGAGATAGAGATGACCTCTAAAGTTCTTCCAGCTCTAGTGCTCTGACTTCATGAGCCTCTGGTCCATTCAACTTTCTCCTTACTTGCCCGTTAGCGAGTGTTTCTCTCCAGTGAGGTCAGGCACATTGTAGATTCCTGTTTGTCTGCTCATTGTGTTCAAACTGCTTTCTCAGTGTTCCCTTGGGGGATTAGTGGAGGCCAAGCATTCCTCTCGTCATCTTCCAGATGAAGAAAATGGGGGCATGGCACAGGGAAGGGACCTCCTTAGGGTCACATGAGGTCTCCTGTTCTGTCTTTGTTCTTCCTCTCTGGTTCTCCTCTCCAATGGCTGGAAACACAAAGTGTTCCCACCCATGTAAATGCTGGTGTCTTCTGCAGCCAAGCTGATTTCTGCTCTTCCTGGAAAGAGTTGTACTAATCCATGGAAACTGCCTGATTTGTTGCCTTATCTGGCTACCCTGGTCAGCCCACAAACAATTCCAACGGGCATTGCTCAGGCTTGAGGGAAAGGGTATGGTTTCTTCATTTTTCACAGAAAAGACCAAAGATGTCCAACCTTTCCCTATCTGTTGGGCAATATTATCTGTCATTTTTTTCTTATGCCAGTATTTCAGGTTTCATCCCATCTTCCTCTATCCCGTGATATCTGAATGTCAGAGAGAACACATAACCAAGGCATTCCCTTGATCACAAGCCACTCTCAGTTGTGGTCTCCCATGAGGGAACCTCTCTATGATGACATTTGTGATCAAATAGAATTTAGCATGAGGCCAGTCTATCTTGATCATCATAAGGTGGTCCCACCTAAAATGGAATTTGTCACTAGAATTATTAAAAGGTCTTGTCATAGACACTCTTTCATCTAAAATACAGTACCATAGCATAGACCCGAAACTCATGGCCAGTATGTTGTGATGAGTTGGACATTGAAAGACCTAGGTTCTAATAAAGGTGGGTCTTCACATAGTAAAAAAAAAATAGAAACAAAATAGGTACATATCAATTAGGGAATGGCTGATGGGTAGTAATGGAATAGAATATTACTGTGCAGTAAGAAACAAACAATATGAGGAATTCAGAAAAATATGGGAAAATGTAAATGATGTGAAGTAGAACCAAGAGACAATACCCTAAATGATCACAGAAATGTAAACAGAACACAAAAGTGAATGCAGAGTGATTGTCTTGAACAATCTTGAACCCTGGAGAAGAATTAATTGTAGCAACATCAGCTGCCTTTGCAGTAGAGAGGTGGGGGGTGACAGGTACAGAATGGTGCCTGTGCTGTTGGCTGGCTCTGATGAGCTGCTTATCTTTGTTACAGGAAGGATTTGCTTTTTTTTTTTATTGGTGTTATGGGGGCATAACTGGGAATGATTGTGTTGTTAAAAGCAAAAGTTATCAAAACTGTTTTTTTTTGAGAGGATAGTCTCTACCCACAGTGTAGGCTCTTCTATACCAAAAAGCAGTGGCCTGGGAGTCAAGGGATGTGAGTGCAAATCCTGCATCTGCCACTAACTTGTGTACTATTTAGGCAAGGTATTTGAGCTCTCTATGCCTCAGTTTCGTTGTCTGTAAAATAAAAATATTGAAATAGATATCTAGAGTTCTTTTTATCTGGAAGATTATATGAAATAAATATGAGATAAAAGCTAAAAATTCTTCAATTATGGACCTTGAAACAGGTTGAAGTAGTTGGGGGTTGTAATGGTTAGAGCATTGGCCCCGGAATCAGGAAGACCTGAGTTTGAATCCAGTCTTAGATACTTACTAGCTGTGTAACCCTGAGGAAGTCACTTAACCTCTGATTTCCTCACTTTTCTCAACTGTAAGATGCAGATAACAGGATCGAATGAGATAATATTTGTAAAAAGCCGTGGCATATGGTAGGTATTATACAATATTCATTCCCTTCCTGCCTTCCCTAAATCCTGGCTTGTTTAAATGCAGATAATCTCATCACATAGTTTTGTGGCTTCTGCCATGGAGGAGGACCATCTACTGGAATATGGAGAATTTCTGATTCGTGTCATTAGATTTTTAAAGGTAAACAATTATAAGAGGCTACAATTGACAATTTTCAGGAAGAATCAAAGTTTAAAAATAGGGGCAAGAACTCTGGATTTAAAGACAGAAGACCTTGGTTCTTGCCATTTACTAGCTGTATGACTCTGGGTAAGAAACTTAACCTTTATGCACCTCGGTTTCCCCATCTGTAGCATGGGGGTAATAATGTCTTCCCTACATATATTGTGAGATTGTTATGAGGGTCAAATGAGATGACCATAACTTCTTTATTTCAAAGCTAGAAGGAACTTATAGGTCACCTAATCCAGCTCTTCCCCCTCCCATCCCAGCCCATTTTATAGATGAGGAAACTGAAATCTAGAGAGGGTATATGACTTGCTTAAAGTCACATGGGTAATAGGTGTCAAGAGCCGGAATTCAAACCCAGCTCCTCTGACTCCAAACTCAGCATTTTTTCTATCAGACCATCCTGCTCTAGGTATGGAAAGTGCTTTTAAAATTGTAAAGTGCTATAAAGATGTCAGTTTTCTTATTATTTCTTATGTGTTGGAGGTAGGTGATCTCTGGAAAAACTCCTTTGCCAAATTGAAGGCCATTATGTGCACTTGGTGCAGCATTCAGAGTGTGTCAGGGAGACCAGTTTGGAGGCTCTCGTAATAAGCAGGACTGGCATGAGGTGAGACCTACCTAAGCTAGGGTGGTGGCAGTGATAATCCCAATAATACTGGACTCTATTTAGAGAGCACTTTACAGTTTATAAAACACTTTGCTTGCATTATCTCATTTGAGGGATGGGAGCAGCCTTTTTCCAAACTCTTTTACTTATTGGTTCTATTCTTCTGCATTCAAATGCTTTTAATACCTGCTTTATCAGCCACCTATAGATATGCTGCTAATTGGACCACAAATCTCTGGGATTTATTGCTCATGCCCCAAACAGGAAAAAATATTCTTGGTAAATGTCTGCTTGTCTTGACTGGCACCTGATGGGCACTGGCTGCTATCAAGAGCAGCCTCTGCCAACCAAGCGTCCAGCAATTGATTTTCCTGCTTTCTCTTTCAATGGGGAATCTCAGGGAGGCTGGCTCCTGATGTTGTTGGCTGGACCCAGGGGAAAATTCACACTTCACAAAATTGACGACAGAAGCACCATGGTGGAGGTATTTTTGTAACTTTGGGTCTGCTGAATATCAACAAGAGCAAGGAAAAGCTCTGGAAAGGGATGACCAAGATGATTGGACGTCTGATCTTATTTATTTATGTATTTATTTTTAATTTGACACTATGACCTAACAGAAAGAGCCATGGGTTGGGAGGTAGGCAAATACAGGTCCCAGAACTAAAGAGCTCTCTGGGATTTAGTTTCCTTACCTTTAAAATGAGTGGGTTACATTTGATGAACTCGATGGGGTTTATTTTTAGCTCTAGTAATTTTTTTTCTGATTCTATAATGTTGTAATAACCATGGGATACCAGAGCTAGAAGGAACCTTAGAGATCATTAAATCTAACGCACTCATTCTACAGAAGAGGAGGCAACCTAGGATCAACTTTCTCCTTTTCTGTTGAGTAAGACTGACAGTCACTGCCCAAAGCTGTGTAGTAACTGAGTCTTCATCAGAACCTGGGTCTCAATGTGAATTCAGTGGTTTTTTCTCTGCACCAAACTACCCTAATCTTACCTCCCCTAGATAGAGGTATGAGTGTTTAACCCATTGCCGGGCACATAGTATTTAATAAATGTTTTTTGACTGACCTCCTACTGAATCACACGTTCTAACAGGATGCCTTTATGACATATTCAATTATTTGGATGGTTAAGATGATACCCATGTGAGATTTGCCTCCAAATCCAGTGCTCTAGACATTATCAAATAAGATGTTTGTAAAGCACTTAACATAGTGCCTGGCACAGAGTAGGTGCTTAATAGCTACTTATTTCCTTCCCATCTCCTTCCTCTTTTAATCAACAAGGATTTATTGAGTTGGCCTGCGATGCATCTAACAGGAATCTCTTCTGTTAATGTTTACAAAAATAACATTTCTAAACTTTCCTAATAATGGTGATTTTATCACAATCTTGTTTTTTCTCATTATGTTGAGAAGTTTTTGTTTCTGTAACTTCAGTAAGAGTTCCCTATTAATTTCTTTTTAACTCGGTAGCAAGCAGGATTATGAGGGATAACTGTTTTGCCCTGCTGAAGCAGGCTGCAGACTCCCAAAACCTGAGGACCACTATATATATCAGAGTGACTGTCAAAATCGTCAACATGTGTGAAATACTGCTCAGTAATATTGACTCCCCAGTTAGGACTGGATGGCTGGAGAGATGTGAAGGACAGGGAGGAAGAGTTTCTTCTGAGAAGGGGTTTAGAATTGCCTTAAATCTTGGGGATTCGGTCAGAATTGTTTTGTGGTTTTCTGGGTAAATTTTCCTTTTTAAAGTGCATTTTCAAAATGATAGGAGGATAGGGTTTAACAGGGATTTGCTAATTAAAGCAGCATGAGCCGTCCGCTCTTCTCCAAACTCTCGAACTGAAAATAGCACTCCTTTAACATGAAACCACGCTGGGAGAATTCTCTGAGTCTAGTGTCTCCCAAGGCACAGTTCAGTCAGCTAAGTGGGATTACAGACTGCTATGAAAAGAAAAGCCAGTTTTGTCGGAATAGCGGGATGTTTTTAAGTCGCTGCCAAATTTATACAAGATCCAGAGGTAAAGGGAGAACTAACCCAGCCCATATTGTCTATAGGTATTCAAATTACAGTGTGGAAACACACATTAATTAAAAAAAAGACTCCAGGTGGGGAAAAAAAAATACACACACACACACACACAACCAACCAATTAACCAATAAATAACCCACATTCAGTTCCCCTACTACACTTTCTAGTATTTTAAAAATTAAATTAGTTTTTAAATTATTATTGAAATTATTGTTTAAAATTAAATTAGTTTTAAAATTGTTTAAATTAATAATTAAAAGGAAATGAATGTTTTTTATTAATAAGCATTTATATTTTCTCTTTCTCACCTTGCCCTCACAAAAAAGAAAAAACAAAACCCTTTCAAAATATTCACAGTCAAACAAAACAAATCCCCACATTAGCCATGTACAAAAACGTGCGTCTCATTCTGCACATTCAGTCCATCACCTCGCTGGCAGGAGGTAATAATCTCTAGAATTAAAACTGGAGAAAACTTAGTTTGAAAATAAGAACAATTTTTTTTTTTTCTGTGTGTGTACCTTTCCTATGCTTAGATCTGGAATTTTTAAACTTTTTTTTTTTTGAGTATGTAATGGACTCCTCTGGCAGGTGAAGTCTGTGGACCGCTTCTCAGAATAATGTTTTCAAATCCATAAAAGAAAATACATAGAAAATAAAGGAAACCAATGATGTTGGAAATACAATGATCAGAGTTAAAAAAAAAACAAAACTCAAGTTCATGGACCCCAAGTTAAAAACCTCTAGCTTGGAATAATGAAATCAAACTGGTCACCACACCCTCTGCTTTTAATCAATTCCACCCTATAAGGATTCTAATCTGTTTAAGGCTGAAAAAATATCAGAGTCAAATGTTGAATGCCATCCTCTCCCCAAGGCAGAATGTATGAACAGCTTTAAAAATGACAAGTTAAAATTTTTAAATAACCCAATTAAAAATATGATCCTCTTGTTAAACCGATTTTGCATCATTTATCTAGAAAAATTATCATTATTACAGTTGTATCTATTTACCTTCCAAAGGTTAAACTCACAAACACCAACCCTTACTGACAGATGCTATTTTTTCAAAAGTACATTTCGGAGTTGTATATGCTGAGTTGTTTTCATTAGAATAATTTTCAACAGAGCCAGTAATAAAAACAGAACAATAGCAAACAACAACAAGGGGGAAAAACAGATGCACAATTTTATGATTGTCATTCAGTCATAACTTGACAAGACAAAAAAAAAGGCACAAGCTAACCTCTGAGCCCAGTTTGGTCGAAAGCGCATAGTAACAATTTCTCAAATATCTTAGCCTCAACATCTGCGAATCTGACAAAAAGAAAACCCAGAAGCCACTTTGAATTATATTCCAAGTTGATGGAGTCCAGGAAACTCATGGTGTACTTTATTAATATGGTCTTTAAAATGTTAAAAACAGCACAATTCTGCAGAAGAATCCCATTCCCTCCATTAGTAGCCAGTTTTTTCCCCAATTCTTTTCTTGTAGCCGATAATCTAAATGCCTGAATTCCCATTGTCAGGAAAAAAGCTTTGATAGCCCCAGCTCTCCAAGCCCCGTACAGCTGTAGAATCTAACCCAGAGTTAATTTCAGATAGATCTTTGGGGTGGGGTTGGTGGGGAAAAGGGAGGTAAGAAAGATGGGAGGTGTCCCTAACTGTTGGTGGAAAAACAATTCTGAGAATTATAGCAAAACGAAAATTTCATTTAAAAATGTGTTGAAAAAAATTCCCGCTTGGCTTAAAGTCCATCCTGGGCATTGACTTGCATTTGAGCTAATATATAACCCTGTGAAAATGGGCTTTAGCTTTGGAAAAACAATGCATAGCCTGTGAATTCCACAGGAGAGTTATCCAGTTTCCATACGATTTTCTGACATTCCTATACAATATTTTTTCATATGGGGAAAGAGGGGATTACAGCTGCTTTCCACTTGACTGTACTGGGGGGGACACTAAAATCTTGGCAGTTGTGAATTTCTGCTATTCCAAAGGCAAAAGGATGTCTGAATGGCCAGAGGAAGGTCTCACCATTGGTATCTGTCCCCATAGGCTACTCTGATCTGTATTTCATTGTGGTAGAGAGCTCTGGGTTCAGAAACTGGGGATAATAGACCGGAGGACTGTGGGTAGAAGTCATTAGCTCTTAATGACCTAGGAGCCCTCCAGAAAACAACAGGCAACACAAATACTAACTCGAAAGACCATTAAATGATCGCTCGGGTTTGTTTCTCTCTCTCTCTCTCTCTCTCTCTCTCTCTCTCTCTCTCTCTCTCTCTCTCTCTCTCTCTCTCTCTCTCTCTCTCCCTCTCTCCCTCCCTCCCTCCCTCCCTCTCTCTCTCTCTCTCCCTCCCTCCCTCCTTCCCTCCCTCCTTCCCTCCTTCCTTCCCTCTCCAAAGTTTCATGGGGTAATTTTTTTTAAAAAAATTTCCATTTCCAGGAATCTTTCCTTTCTCAGACTTTGATAATTTCCAAGTCAGGTTAATAATACTATTTGTGTAGATACGTATGCTTTTCGGAGGTAAAAGTACAGTTATTTTATCCAGTTAAAATGATTTTTCTCTTTTACAAATGATTCTGGAAGTGATACAAATTTTTGTCAAGGGAGATTTTCTCTGTCTTGTTTACTTCATTTCACTTGGTCTAACTTATTCAGGATGCTCTGCTCGCTCTTTGGCTTATTCTTGGGCTTGCCATTGAAATTTACATCCCGTGGCATTACTGTCCACAGTATATGGTTATCCTTTGGCTTAGGAGAAGTACTTCATCCCAGAACCTCGACTGCTATTTTCCGTAGGAGCTCAACTGGAGATGTGAACCCTTAGCACCCCCCCTCGTACTTGCTTTCGAGCTACAAGACTTACTCACATCACAGCTGCAAGACAGATTTGCTGGGATTGCAAAGCAGCGCACAGAACAGATGGGCAGACTGGTGGCAGAGATCCCTGCCTCCATTCTGCCATTGGTTTTCTTATGGTAAGACCATAAGGAAAGGAAGGATTGGGTGGTCAGAAAGTATAGTGGATAGAGCACTGGACTTGGAATCAGAGAGACTGGGGTTTAAATATGCCTCAGACACGACACTGGACAAATCACTTCATCTCTCTGGCCTGTTTTCTCATCTGTAAAATGAGGGGACTGGATTCATTCATCTCTCAGATCCCTTTTAACTCTAAATCTATGATCCCGTAATCCGATAAGCATGAATTTCAGCATTGGTGTTTTTCAGCCGGACCCCTCCATTGCTATGTCAGAGAGATTATGGTAGTTTTACAGAGGGCTCTTGAATGTTATTTAGCATGTTGGAAGGTGAGGGTCATTGAGCAAAAGTAAGTGGAAGGGAATATGGAATGAATGAAAGTGCTTCAGAGACATAAGGTGTTATGGTTATTTCATTTTCATTTTCCTTCGATGGAATTCAGATAGAAATGGTTTGGGGACAAGCTGCTAACTAGTATTCTTTCATGTCTAATTTACAGAATCACTGAATTAACTGCAAATAACATATCTCTGTGTGGGCAGAATCCTTTTTTGTGTCTTGGAGGTAGCGAGTCTTCTCTGAGCTCTCGCATCCTTGACTTTTGATTGAGTTTGATGGAGGGCCAGTAGAGAGAAAGCAGTATGAATAACAAAATTTAAAACTGGAAGAGAACTTAGGGACCATCTAGCCTAATCTTCTCATTTTACGGATGGAGAAACTGAGACCCACAAAAATGAAAAGACTTGTCTAAGGTCACACAGGTAAGCAATAACACAGCCAAAATCTGAACCCAGCCCTTTCATTGCAAATCTAATTCTCTTTACCTTTCATTATGCGGCTTCTCATGCTGGAGAATAATTTAGATTTCCTTTGGGTTCCAAGATGTAATACTAATAAGCAAATATTCAAAGGATTTATAACTTCATCAGAATAGGCAGCTCATGATGTAGGAACTCTCTCTCAACCAAAGCAGGTTACATCTGGTTTATGGCTTTGTTCGGGGGGAGTGGTCTGTGGCACAAAGAGGCTTCGGTGCCTTTCCCAACATCACAGAGTTACTAAAGATGAGAGGTGAAATTTGAACCCAGGTCTTCCTAACATCAAGATTATTTACCAACCACCTCCCTCTGTCTCTACAGTTTTTGTCATCACAATCTTCACTGTCGTCATCCATGTGGGAACATGAGTCAGCCCATACCGTTCCTGCCTTGATGTCTGTCACTGGGATTGTCCCAAAGATACTTTCAGCTAGAAGAAGAGCTTTTGTCCCAATACTTTTATTTGTTACCAAATAGTTATTTTATTAATTTTATACAACATGATTTAATTACCAAGCACAGTTATTTTATCAATTTGTATAATAGGCATAGAACATGAAAGAATACTAGGTGAATCACAGCTTGTCCCTGAACCAATTCCATCTGAATTCCATTGAATGAAAATGAAACGAATGAAATAACAAGCAAGGCACTTTGTGTTTCTGAAGCACTTTATACTTTCCCATTGGTTTTACTGTATTTGTTCCTTACTACAAAAAAATCCACAGAGGTCCCTCCTAGAGGGTTCAGGAGAGTTGATGGTTAAATTTTCAGTGGGAGCATTTACACCTCAGAAACTGACAAATGCCACAAATGAGGGCTTGATTTACTGTTTTGTTGATTGTCTGGGACCTATAACAGTGATGGAGAAAATCTTAATATTGCAGATCGTACTTATAAGTATAATTTTGGGGGACAGGGAGAGTTGGTTGTAAAACATTTACCAAGCTACCACTGGTCCCACCCTTAGAAATATATGGCACTTAGAGAGGAATGAGAGGTTAATGAGTATATGTAAAAGCGAAATGCATTGAGTGGTACTTGTTGGTTGAAGTGGTTGTTGGTTCAAGTGACATATGGATGTTACTTGTGAGTAGGTGGAATGAGAGCTAATTCCAACTTTTCCAGTCCATCGGTATAGAAAAGTTACTCTGTTGATTTTTTAAAATGAAAGTTTGCTATTTCGAAGAGTTTTATGCTCTAAGAAGGCAAAGTACTTGATAGGTATATCAGCAGGTTATAACCAAAGACTGGAAAGAGACCTGGAGAGGGAATCTGGAAACCTGGGTTTATCATGTGCTACTAATGAGAAGTACAATGTGAGGCAGGCCACTCTTCTCTGGGTCTCAGTTTTCTCATCTGTAAAGTGAAAGAGTTGAATTGGATGGTCTCCAAGGTCACTTCCAGTTCTGGCATTCTGCGATCACATGAGTCATTCCGGGGTTCTGTTTCCAGACCTGCCCATGATGGTTCCTGTGAGACTGGAGCCAAAGCACTGTCTTCTTATCACTTAATGTGCTTCTTGGGAACATATGATCCCTTTCTTCATTCATTCATTCAGTCAGCAAGCATCCATTAAGCTCCAACCATGTGCTGGACAATGGACTAGACATTAGATAGAAAGACAAAAACAACACAGTCTGCTCTCTAGGAGCTTACTTCCTATTGGAGAAAGCACATGCACTTAGCTAAGTCGATACTAGTGTGTGTGTGTGTGTGTGTGTACACACATATAATTGTATATATAACACATATACACATACAAATGTACGTATGTAGTATTATATGTATTGTATGGCTATATAGAGATATATAGATACATATATACAATATATAGTGTTGTATATATGTGTACATCTACACACACACAAAGGAGGTACAAAACAATACTGGAGAGAAATTAGGGTACTGACAACTAGGGGCTCCTCCTATTTTTTGGTGTGAGGATGCTTAGTAAGTGCGTGTATACAAAGAATTTTGAACTCTGTGGTTGATAAATTCTAAGCTTCTAGTAAGGAGTTTTGACCTGGGGTCTGTGAACTTGTTTAAATAAATGAATAAACAAAAGAGAGAGAGAGAGAGAGAGAGAGAGAGAGAGAGAGAGAGAGAGAGAGAGGGAGGGAGGGAGGGAGGGAGAGAGGGGGGGGGAAGAGCGGGATGGAAGCAAGAAGGTCTTACTGCAGTTTAAAACCATTAGCTGTATTTTGACAATCTGTATTTCAACATAATTTTGGTTTTGTCAGGTGTAGTGGCACACATTTGGAAGCCCTGCTGCTGGAGAGACTGAGGCTGCTAGATCACTTGAGCTCAGTCGTTCTGAGCTGCAGCAGGGCTAAAGCTGATCCGATGTCTGTATTTTGTCCAGCGCCGACATGGGGAGCCCCCGGGAGGCAGTGCCACCATGACTACTGCACTTCCACCCATATATACACACATATACACATATGTATATACACACGTATATAAACAGGTACACTTCTACATAGCTATACACATATACACATGCATATGTATATGCATCTCTATATACATGTATATTCATATGCAGTAGACAATATACAGTATATATGTATATACACACATCTATGATCTATTCACATACATACATGATATATATACATGCATACATACAAGCTCCCATATAGACCCTGAGATGACCTCTTTTTATGTAGATGGGGAGTGGTAGATGGGACCCAGGCTAAAAGCCAGTTTTGACTTTTTTTTGTAGCCGAGCTGTGCAAACTGAGACACCACCAGGAGATGGTTGTACATGGTATTTGTCTTTTAGATCATCCTGAGTATCTATTTTGAGACCTAGGATGCTCCCTGGCTAGCCTTCTACTGCTAGCTGACTAACAAAGACCAGCCTCCTTGGCTTGTAGTCTCCACAGCTCATCTCATAAAGTTGAATCTTGCAGGCAATCATATAACAGACCAACTAGACTCCTTCCTGGAACTTCTGAAGCAGCTGCAGACTCACTGATGTATGTGGCTTCTTGTGACAGTGTGTCTGTGTGATGGTGTTTCTATGAAACTTTGCCCTATCTATATTCCTACACCAGGCTCTCCCACTATGGTCTGTAGGGCAACCCCATTTCTAGCAGGAGAGTGTTGGTTTTCCTAGGGTGGTGCCAGCACACACTGACCAACCTGAAGGTGAAATTGGTTCCAGTCTTTCTGCATTGTTGCAAGAATGCACCACAGTGTAGTCCTTTTCCTAGGTTATTGGAGTGTTATGTTGATGCTAAGAATATTTTTTTCTGTGATGTATCAGTTTGCAATCATGAGTCCCCCACTGAGTATATTTTTAGTTATACCTTTGACATGGGTGACTATTTTGACCCATGGTAGTCAGCTGACTACCTGGAATGAGGAGAATCTCACAGCCTCATGATGACGGCAACAGTTCAATTTCTTATTTCTATTTCACACACATACATATATATATATTTGTGTGTGTGTGTGTGTGTGTGTGTATAATTGGTTCCTTTTGTAAACCTCTGTATTTTATTTTGTGCATTTAAAAACATGATTCTGAGGAGTCCCTGGGCTTCACCAGAATGTCACCAAAGGGGTCCAGAACACAAAGTTAAGAACCCCTGTGCATCTAGAGAGCAAAGTTGTCATCTTCTTCTTGTTCTTGTTCTTGTTCTCGTTCTCCTCCTCCTCCTCCTCCTCCTCCTCCTCCTCCTCCTCCTCCTCCTCCTCCTCCTCCTCCTCCTTCTTCTTCTTCTTCTTCTTCTTCTTCTCTCTCTCTCTCTCTCTCTCTCTCTCTCTCTCTCTCTCTCTCTCTCTCTCTCTCTCTCTCTCTCTCCTAAAATAACTGGTTTCTTTTATGCCTACCATGGTGGTCAGCACATGTTGCTGACAGCTCATCTGTGTTATGTTAATGCAGAACAGTATGAGGCGATAAATATCTGAAGAGAGAGAGAGAGACATAGAGAGAAGAGAAAGGGAGAGAGACAGAAAGACAGATGGGGGAGAGAGGGGGGAGGGGGAGGGAGAGTGAAGGGGTGGAGGAGGAAGAAAGAGAGACAGAGACAGAGAGAGAGCATGCACATGGAAATGTATGAAATGGAAAAGAACATTTTCATGATAGTTGTATTCACACTTCTGAAGAGCTGTCATATGGAAGAAGGATTAGCCACACTTAGCCAATGTGACTCCCAGAGTTTATTTCCCTGGACCAAGGAATTAGGGATGTCTCCTCCCTTTTGTGGCCTGCAGGGGTTCAAGAACCCTACTTGGGGCTCTCTTGTACCCTATAAGTGTCTATTTCTCCCTGGAAAGGGGGGGAGGGAGTACAGTCTTAGGAGCCTCTCCTTCCCTTCCATCAGATCTGTGAAGTTAGCTCTGGCTCTCACCCTATACAGTGTCCTATAATTTGGCTCTCCAAGGGAGTTCCACATGATCCCATGATCTCACTATAGTTGGAGGCAGGGGGATGGGCAAATCTGAGTATAATCTAATCTACCCATCCCAACCCAATTTCAAGATCTCACTGAATAGAATTGTCTAAAATTGCAATGGATTGCTTTATGAGATAATGAACATCCCACCACTAAACAGAATATATATATATATATATATATATATATATATGTATGTGTATAAATATATGTATACATATATACATGTTTAAACATAGATTTATGTGTATATATATACAAATTTTCTCTCTCTTGCTCACTAAATATATATATATATATATATTTATGCAATGGATTACTTTGTGAGATAATGAGTACCTTACCATTAGATATATTTAAAATGGGAATCGGGGCATCATAGAAGGGTTTGTTTCATGGGTAAGCAGGGTTAGATTGGGTTCTCTCAGTTTCTTGCCAACTCCAAGATTCTGTTATTTCCCTTCAATAAAAGGCAGTTTATTTAAAAGTCGATTTGGGAAGAAGATTACTCTGGTGCTAATGTGGCCTAGGATGGGGAAGATAATAGTTAATCCTTCAAAAATCACTGTAAGAGAAAGCCACATGAAAGTAACTGCTGGGCTGTGATCCCCAGTTTGGTTCTGGGGGGATTTGTCAAGTTATGTGTGCAGTAGCACTGTGGGAAGTGTAAATGGTTGAGAGCTGCCTGGTTGAAAGCAGAAGAGGCCATTGGGAGCCATAATTTTCTGATCTTTGTGTATGTTAAATAGTAATTGGAGATGGTATGAGGAGGAAACAGTTACTTGCTACTCCCAGAAGCCTCTGGGGTTGGAGTTGATCAGACAGATGTGGAGACTATACTCTCCTTGTATATTTAATGGTATTAATGTTTTTGCATATGAAGGGCAAGGATGAAATATCTTCTTGTAACAATAATAACAACAAGCCTTTATTAAACAACTACTATGTGCCAGTCGCAGAATAAGATACTGAGGATAAAAAGATGAAAATGAAATGGTGTCCGACCTCAAGGAATTTGCCTTCTATTGGAAGGAAACAACATTTGCATAGACAAATACAAGCCACATATCAAGTAAATTCAAAGTCATTTTGGTAAGAGAAGAGAGCCCTAACAACTGAGAGGGGGATGGGCAGAAAGGCTTCATGTGGGAGGTGACATTTAAACTGAGCTCTTTGAAGGGAGCTGGAGAAGCAGAGGGAAGGATGGAAAGAACATTCCTGGCTCAGTGGACAGCCTTTCTCAAAGGCATGGAGGTGGGAAGTGGAATATTGTTTATTAGGAATGACAAATAAACCTGTTTAACTGAAACTTAGAGTAATGGGGAGGTCAGTCTAGAACCTGAGGTTGGTATAAGAATGGGGTGAACTTTAAAAGTCAAACAGAGAAGTTTTATTTTATCCTTGAGGTACCAGGATGAGGTAACAATGGAGATTCTTGAATAGGCTAGTAATGATAATATTTTTGCTTTAAGGACATTAATTTGGTATTTATGGACTGGACAAGAGGAAAGATTGGAGGTAGGAATACAATTTAGTAGGCTGCTGCAGGCAAAAGGGAGTGATAAAGATTTGAATTAGGGTTGTGACTGTATTCATGGAGAGAAAGGGATGGATACAGATGTTATAGAGGAAGAAAGGTAGCTTAAGATAGAAAGGTAGTCTTGTTTGTTGGGAGAATTAAATAAGGGGATGTGGGATATTTTTAAACCTCAAATATTATTTATACAGTCTTAAAGTATGTGTGTATGGTGGTGAAATTTACAACAAACTTTATAAAGAATAGAAATTGTCTCACAGGGAGTATACTTTTTTCTTGGAGAAAAGCTCCTTTATTGGCAAAGATCATCAAACTTACCCAGATGACTGATGGTGGTGTTGTCTAATGTTTCTCACCGTATATTTGAAGTTGATCTAGGAGATGATCAGGAACAAAAACAAAAGCAAAGACAATTTAAGGTTATTTTGAAGTCTTTGTTAGAAATGTAGTCTGACATAATAGAGAGCCAAACCTGGAGTCGAGAAGACCAGGGCCAGAATCCTCCATTGGTCACTCATGAATGCGTCTATGGATCAATAGCTTAATATCTGTGAGTTGGGCTAGATATCCGCTTAAGTCCCTTTCAGCTCTAAAATCAATGAGCCTTAGGATATAATTCTCTGGACTTCTTTTCCTCCTCCTCACTAACTGCCTTACCTTCATGGAAGTATTTTTCCCCTCTGTGTACCCCTGACTCCAGCTTCTCAGTTCCTTTTTATGGGATGTCTTCCACCATTAGAATGTAAGTTCTTTATCTTGCTTGCTTATAACTACATCCCTAATACTCAGGAGAGTGACTAGAAGATGCCAATAACTTATCTATCGATCAATTATCATCATAACTAGCATTTTGTTAATGAAGCACTTTGCAAAAATCATCTCATTTTATCCTTACAACAACCTTGAAAGGTAAATACTATTATTATCTACATTTTATTGATGAAGAAATTAAGGTAAATAGAGGTTGCCTAGGGTTACACTGGTAGTAAGTGTCTAAGGTAGGCTTTGAACTACAGTCTTCTAGACTCTACGCCTAGTGTTCCAGTGTGTTTGTTCTCTCTCTCTCTCTCTCTCTCTCTCTTTCTAATCTGTCCCATGATCTTGTTAAGGTCATAGGAGACAGTTATTATGTTAAAAAATCTGTAGTGAATTATGTTGAAGTCTTTGGAAGGTCCCATTTGTCTCCATTCTATTAGGAACTATCTTATCCTAGGAAGAGATGAATGTAGAGTCCCCAAGGGAAGTCTAAGTAAGGATACATCTTCTCTCCTGCACTCTTAGCTTATGATGAAACAGCCACATTAATACTCTGGAAAAGCAATGAGAACCACTTACTTACATCTAGGGTGATTATTCAGATCATTCAAGTGTCAAACTTTCTTTGGTTACATCCATTCAATTATTCATTCTTACATTTAAAAGCAATTTAATTAGCTACTAGCTTACAAGCACTTTGAAGGCAAAGGCTTTTATTTTTCCATCTTTGTAACTTCCAGTGCCTAATATAGTACCTTATACATGATAGGGGCTTAATAAATCTTTTAAAAATTGAATTGTACTGAACTATAATGGGTGTGAAGGGAAGTACATAGGAAATGATAGATGTCTCTTCAAGGAGGTCATAGTCTAGGGCAGAGGTGGGGAAATGCGGCCTTGAGGCCACATATGGCCACATTCAAGGACCTAGAGGGCCATATGTGGCCTTGAGGCCACAGGTTCCCCACCCCTGGCTAGGAAAAACATAGGAAGTCATACTTAGGGTACATATGGTACTCTGAACATTGTAGGTGCCTAGTCCCTTAAAAATACATACAACCAATTAATAGGCATTTATTAAGCATCTACTGTGTGCTAGGTACCAGGAATGCAGTCTTTAAAAATGAAATAGGTCCTGCCCTAAAGGAGTTTACATTCTATTGGGGGTTAATATGTATATAAGTATTTGCATCATATACATATGTATATGTATCTATACATGTATATGTATATCTATTTCTATATCTATCATCTATCTATCTATCCATCTATCTATCTGTCTATCTATCTATCTCAATGTATTGTGGGGAGGGGCCCGAGCACATGACCAAGGCACTGACTAGAGAACCAGTTGAAATCATCAGATATACAGCCAAATATGTGCTAGGCTAATAGTGATCCTAAACAAACTGAAACTTGGAGAAAGATCACCATCTGGTGGGATTAGTCAGGGAAGGCACTATGGAAGAAGGGAGTCCTGGGTAGACCCTTGAAGGCAATTGAGGATTTAGACGCAGGGTGGATGGCAAAAGGCAATCCAGATTGAAGAAAGAATAGGAGTGGAAGCTTGGCCTGGGAGAGACCCTTGAGCTCATTCTGCCTGAAGTTCTATTATGAGAGTAACTTGTATACTCCTGCCCAATTGTGTTCTATCATTGTTTATAGGCAGTGGCCAGCACAGACCTGGCCCCAGGGTATCCAACTTTACCATTGGGTCTGCAAAAAAATCAGACTGCCTTTTTGTGGAGCTGGCCTATTATTCTAGCTGAAGGCTTTGAATTTGGAACAGATGGACTTTGTGAGAAATGAAAGGACTGTTTTCCTACAGAGTGTTCTTAGTAACGAAGAATCAGAGGAAGCACAATCAGTAAGCAATCTTTCCGTTGAAGACCATCTTTTTCTTTTCGGCTTCAGCTCCTATTTTATCTACAGAAAAGCTGAAGAAGACGTTTTTGGGTAAGCCTAGGGTCTGATTTATCCTTTAGGCTTTACGCATTACACATTAAACATTATGCCTTTCCCTAAGCCTCCGTCATTCAGCCCAGGGTTGGGAGCCAGTTAGCATGCTGCATATGCACTCAGGACCGATGCCTTTGTCTTGAAGAGATGGCCTTTGTTCAGTTCTGCATACCACTGCCTCACCACCCCCCAGGAGCCAAGGACTGGGAGAAAGATGCTGTTAACTCTGCCTCCAAGTGGAAGGCTGGAGTGATTGCCTCCAGGTTGTAAAGTGTTTTTCCAAAAACTCGCCTCCAAGTGGCTCCTGGAAATCCAGTGCTTAACTGCTCTGGGCCTGGCTGCTTTGTAATGTTTTCATTTTCCAAATTTGAGTTTGATGGATTATTTCCATGCTGGGTCAGGGAGGAGCTCAAATATGTTGCACTAGATGGTCTCTAAGGTCCCTCTCTGCTTGACAGAACTATAACTAGGAATTTTGCCCTCCAGGACAAGTTCAGTTGAGTTGGGGGGGGGCAGTTAGGGCAGGGGTGGGGCTCAAAGGAGAAGAAGACAATCCACCTTATTTGGAGTCCATTGGACTGAGAGGGAGTGGGGTAGGGAAGCAGCAGGCAGGCAGGATGAGACTGGAACCCTTCTGGCAGAATGTGGGCCTCTGGAGAGGGTCTGCCCCTTCATTTGGCCATTAGGTTGCCAACTCTGGGACAAAGACCCATTTGCCTTGTTTTACCCCCTTAAAATTGTACAATTTCATTAGTCTTCTGCCTTGTTTTCCTCATTTGAACAAATAAAATACTATAGAAATGTTAGCTATTGTTAGTCTAAGGAGGGAGATGCAGATGTGCCCTCTGAAGTCTTTTATACCTTGGAGTTCAATTATTGTATATATCAGTGAGTGTGCAGAATTTCAGAAGAGAAAACTAGATAACCTAAAATGAGTTTGATGTATTATTCAAAATGGCAGCTTTGATGCGTACACAGACTCTATAGATTTCTTAGGTTTCTTTCACATATGTGCCTTCCTCTCCATAGTATACTACAAGAGCTATCTCTAGGGGGGAGCAACTAGGACTTTGTCCCAGGGTGGTATGTTTATAGAGCTTTAGCAGAATTAACACCTGGAAACAGGAGAGCTTAGCACCTGGTTAACAAACACAATTAAACTCTGCCATATGACATACAGCAGTGAACAACTCCAGTCCAAGTAACAGTCTTCCTTCCAACTGATATCCCCAACAGGCCAGTGTCCTACTTCACCTCTCCACCATTTCAAGTGCTTGTCCTAGGTTTATTTTATGATACTTACCCCAAGGCTGAATCCATATGATGCAAAGAATACTTAATATGGGGTCAGGAGGGCTTGGTTGAAAACCAGCTCTTTTCTTACTACCTGTGTGATGTTGGCCAAATCATTGCCCTCTGTGGGTTTCAATTTACACTTCTCTAAAAGTAAGACAAGAGTATTGGATTAGCTAGTATTAAAATTCATTTCCATTCTAAATCTTTTAAAATTTTGATGAGGGGTATTCAAAACCATCTTATAAGGTTATTGCTTAGGGAACTGGGGATATTTACCATTAAAAAGAGTAAGGGTGTATATGTGTGTGCGTGTGTGTGTGTGTAACAAGTCCTGTTACAATAATTTGTTTTTGTTCAAGCCTAAGGGCCTCTTAGGCCCACGTGGTTCCCTTTTCTCAAGAAGACTTGAGCCCATGTTGTTCCCTTCTCTGCTGCTTAAAGAAGCAAAAACGTTCAAAGTACAATCACAATTGCTCTGAGCCCCCAGTTAGGAAAATTCTTAATATTAAACCAGAATTTGGCTTTCTGATTTAATTAGCATGAATATTTATTTCTAGCTAACCTCTAACTTTTTGTGGCTGAGAGACAATTCAGGTTGCTGGAAATGTTTGAGCAAAGAAACCAGAAGAATATATTATCAGTGGCTGTTAATATACAGGCACTAGAATGTGAAGGTAGGGGAACTTCGCAAAGTCCTTGATGAGAAGGGTATAATTGGTAGCATCAGCCCGAGTGTACTAGTCTGAGAAGTCCATATCAGGCTATTGGAAAGAGGAGACTTTGGATCTTCATTAAAGCCCATATGAACGAATGAGGGAAAAAATATTAAGCTTTGTGCAGAGTCCTGGGCAAATAAATACTAACCCAAAGACAATTTCTGCCCTCAAGGAATTTACATCATAATAGGAGAAAGCACACATAGAGGACTGATGATGGTCAGGGAGGGGAGATTTGGGGGAAAGTTTCAGGGATGATGAGTGGGGCCACTGGGTCACCGATTGACACACATTTCTTCTAGGAATAAATTCAGAGTTAATTGGATTATAGTTCCGAAACTAGAAGTTGGAAAGGAAGAAGGAAGAGGAGGGAGATTGGGAGCCATAATTTTCTGATCTTTGTGTATGTTAAATGGTAATTGGAGATGGTATGGGGAGGAAACAGCTACTTGCTACTACTAGAAGCCTCTGGGGTTGGAGCTGATCAGACAGATGTGGAGACTATACTCTCCCCATGTATTTAATGATATTAATGTTTTTATATATGGAGGGTTGAGGTTGACCAGAGGAAAACCAGGATATAAAGAATGAAATGAAGCCTGGCTGAGACCTGCCTGAAATAATCGTCCAGGGGAGGTAGTCATTGGGTACCCAGATCAGAAGTTCCAAAGACAAAAGGGTTAAAACCTCTAAGCCAATGACTAGGTGGTTGCCAAGACTGTCAGGAAGATGGCAGATGGTGGCTACTAACTGGGGAGAGGTAGTCATGCATCAGGAAAGTGGAACCCTAGGACAAAAGCTATCATTTATGTATCCTGGATCTTTTAAAGAATGATACTTTGAGTGTTTGGGAATTTGTGAGTGAACCTTTCCATGGGGGCAAAGGACACCAAACTCATCAGACAGAGGCCTATAACTATTTTACTAGAATGCAATTAACATTTATTAAGTTAACTATGTGCCAGGCACAGTGCTAAGTACTATACAATATTAGCTTATTTGATTTTCTCAACAACCCTGGGAGGTAGGTACTATTTTACAGATGAGGAAATTGGGGCAAGCAGAGGTTAAGTGACTTGTTCAAGATTTACCCAGCTAGTCAATATCTGAAGCTGGATTTGAACTCATGTCTTCCTAATTCTAGGGTAGCTAGTTGGCACGGTGGATAGAGTACTGGACCTGGAGTCTGGAAGACCTCAGTTCAAATCCAGCCTCAGACACTTACCAGCTGGGTGACCCTGGACAAGTCACTTAATCATGTTTGCCTCAGTTTCTTTATCTGTAAAATGAGTTAGAGAAGGAAATGGCAAACCACTCTAGTATCTTTGCTAAGAAAATTCCAAATAGGGTCATGAAGAGTCAGACATGTCTGAAAAATGACTGAACAACAACTTCCTAATTCTAGACCCAGTGTTCTATCCAAGGCACCATCTCTAATTTGGGTTCCTCCTTTGTACTATACATTCTTTTAGTCAACTTATCTGTAATTTAAAAAACCTGATATTTGCAAAGGAGTTTGTTGAGAGGCATGAGCCAGATCCTAATGTTTCCAGGGGAGACTTTTGGGTGGAGACAATGAGCCGTAAAAATTATGGGTATTATTATTATTAGTGAGAAGTTCTCGATGTTGAATTAGTCTATCTGATGAGAGGATTCTAAAGGCTTTATTGACACATGAGTTACATGAAATCATCAGGCCATAAGGAGGGAAGAAGAGCCATTCCAGCGAGCCAGATAATGTGTCTCAATGTATTGTAGTTGTTGGCTGTCCCAGCAAGAGCAGAATAGACTTTTTTTTCCTTTAAAAAGTAAAATCTCTTGCAGGCAAAGTAAATCAAATGATTCAGTAAAATAATACACAGTACTTATTGGGATGGAAAGGAATAGGACTTGGTGAGGTGGGAGGGAATTTAATCATTTTGGGGGATGAGAAGAATGGGACTAATGTATACCCTAGCATCTCATACACTACTGGGCTTATGGCTGGTGCCCTATTAATGTTTATTAGACAAGTGGATGAATTGAATGTAAATGGACAGATGACCTGTGGTTAAGGAAGAAGGAAATCTAGTGCTGGAAAACTTTACACAGAATGAATGTATGGCTAATGCTGCCAGGTGTCCCTTGTGTAATAACTTCAAAAACTAATTATTTTTCTGACAGTCAGTCACCCTCTGTCTCAATAGAGTTCTAGTCACTGGGAATTATAACCCTCTTTGAGTTTCTTTTTTCTGCCCCAGACTCCTGGCTTCTGACGTTTCTCTTGATGTTCAGTTATATTTTTAAATCATGGATTGTCCCAGATTTGAACTGAATCCTGAATACTAGGTTTTTGGAGTGCATGGAGAATGAGCATGTCAAAATTTAGGAGTGTTTCCTGACTTGATGGAATTCCATACTCTCTTACCCTCCCTCTGACTCCCCCAACAGTCCCAACATTCAATAGCCAGGTGTCAGGGAATGTAGGAATGGAGCTCCCCATTGGAGAAAGGGCTATTGGAATCAGCTGACCTCCTACTTTCAGCTTGCCCATTGACCCCCTTTCCCCATTAGGCTCCCCCTCCCCAAGCTCCTCCACCATTCGGTAGATGATCCACTGAAGGCACCGTCCAGGAATGTGTTCTTGTGCTATGGAAACTTGACATAGGGCAGGAGGCTGGGAAGAAAGTCCAGCTGGACTGGTTGTTTCCCAAGTGCTGTTGAGACTCCCGGCTGTCAAAGGCAATAGAATATTCGCCTTCTCCAATTTACCTTGGCACTGTGCCTATCCCCTACATGCTAATGAAGCCACTGAGCCTTCCCCCTATCTCCAGAGAGCACCAAGTTTGGGGATTTCAGATCTGGCTGGTGTTGAATTAGGACCACAGCCTACTGGGCAGCACTGTGAGCGTCTTCTGCCTGGAAAAAATGGAGGTGGGAGCTGATATATGGGGAGAGCAGCTGCATGTGACCATTACTGAGGGAATCAAGCAGTGGTTAGCTCTGCTCGGCTGGCAGGGAAATGCCTTTTCCCTTTGAATGGGAACCAGTAGAGGTTCCATACAGCCTTTCTCTGGCTGCTTCTTTGCTCACTCCCTGCTCAGTATGCCACTCCAGCAAGACTGGAGGGAAAGGGAAGGGTGACAGAGACACGGGAAGAGCTCCACCAGAGTATATAGCGAGGAAGTTTGAGATGGGCACTGGCCAGGAAGAGGTTCAGAATTGGACATACAACTGTTTTAAGTGCTTCACTAGGGATTTCTTCTCTGTGGACCTTGGAAAATAATGTTACTCTCAGTCTCCCTCCAGAAACTTGAATCAAAGGAACATTATGAGCCATAGCACTATTCTTAGCAGTAAACAATGCCTGACCTGGACTTAGCCTAGCTTTCTCTCTCTCTCTCTCTCTTTTTAATTAAAAAAAGTTTATTGATGCTTTTGTTTTTATAATCACAGTTATTTCTAGACACTACCCCATTCTCCACCTCCACCCAGGGAGCCTTATAACAAAGAAAAATAGGTAAGTAAAACCAACCAGCACAGTGTTGGTATCTGGCACTACAGATTACATTCTATACCATAATCTTCCATCCTGAAGGAAAAGAGTTGCGCAGACTTTTTTTCTTTTTAATATCTCATTTGAAGTTTTCCTTCCTTCTTCCCTCCCTCCTTCCTTTCCTTCCTCCTTCCCTTCCTTCCTCTCTCCCTTCCTCCCTTCTTACATTTTCACTTCCTTTCTTCCTCCTCTCCCCTCCCTTTCCCTCCTCTTTCCTTCCTTATTTTAAACTGAATAATATTCTCAACAAATATGAGTAAACATAATCTGACAACACATGGCGTAAATATTCAAATAAAACCTAACAATTCTAGCCATCTACATATTGAGTAGAAAAACAATAATTCCCCCAAATAAGAACAGTGTCATTCATCTGTACTGTGTCCCTTCTGAATCTTTCTACATCTTATAAAGTTTTGTTGCCACTTTTAAAAACTTATTGTGTGTGTGTGTGTGTGTGTGTGTGTGTGTGTGAGAGAGAGAGAGAAACAGAGAGGGAGAGAGAGAGAGAGAGAGAGAGAGAGAGAGAGAGAGAGAGAGAGAGAGAGTGAGAGAGGGAGAGAATGTGTTTATGGGTATGCATCTTCTGGTTGTGTAGCTGTACTCCACTGCCCCAAACCTAGGACCCTATCTGCATTTTGTGGTAATTACCCCAGGTGCCAAAATTGCTGGTTATGGCTCTGGAAGGAAGAACTTGTATCTCTTAAGAGATAACAGGATAATAAGAGATAATAAGGAAATTCTGAAATGACCAAAAACAGTACCCAACAACAGATAGGATTTCCTGGAAGAGAAGGACCAACTGCCAATGTCAATTGCTGAGAACTGCAGAGGAGTATTGGAACAAGGATGGGAGGAGTCCTGAAAAATGAATGTTGCCCGCCCATAGTTAGGTATTTGATGACTGTGAGCGCCTCTTAGTGGGATCTGTGAATCACCACGCACAGAGGACCTACAAGAAACTATACCTGCTGGGAGTCCCAAGGTGCATGATTGTACTAGAGGTGATCCTGGGCTCAAGGGAAGGATTGCCCATTGAGGTGTTTGTGTCTCCTATTGTCTCTCTTATGAGTTTTGTTTTCTTTGACTTGTAAATGCATTTCCTCTCCTCTCTTGAGCTTGTTAACTGTGTGCTTGCAAGAGGAAAGCTTAATCATGGATCTATGACTCACTGAATGGAAATGTGATGTAGCGAAAAGAGCATTGGCTGGACCTTAGGAGACACGGATTCCAATCTATGCTATCAAATCTTACTACCTGATGGCAAACAAATCACTACTGCTCTGACACTCTCAGTTTCCTTGTCCTTAAAATGGAGATGGTATTTATCGTGTGATGACCAAGTTTGATAGACTTAGCTCTTCTCAGCAATGCAATGATCTAAGACAATTCCAAAAGACTCATGATGGAAAATGTCATCCACATCCAGAGAAAGAACTATGGAGTCTAAATGCAGATCGAAGCAGACTGTTATCTTTTTTGTTGTTGCTTTTTCTGTCTCATGTTTTTTTCCCTTTTGTTATGATTCTTCTCTCACAACATGACTAATGTATAAATATGTTTAATTTTCTTGTACCTGTATAGACTATATCAGATTGCATGCTATTTTGGGGAGGAGAGAGGAGAGGAAGGGAAAAATTTGGAATTCAAAATCTTATAAAAGTGAATGTTGGAAATTAAAAGTAAATAAAGTGGAAAAATATAAAATAAAAATTTTAAAATGGTGATGTTAATTTTGTACTACTTTTCCAAGTGGTTGTGAAAAATGTACTTTTTCAAAGTACTCCAAAAAATATAAGGTGTCATTTTTGTGTATATGTTTAGGTCTGTGGGTGAATCACCAAAATGTCTAAACCTTCTCTCTGTGAAATCACCTCATTCATAGAGATGTCCCATTTCATACTGCAACTCCTCAAAGGAAAGATTTTGCCTTATTTGTTCTAAGTAAGTGGGGACACTATATTGGACATCATATGATCAACTTTTAAACCCCAGAAGTCATATGACTTTCAGTCATAAGACTGAAAACAGAAATAAGTTAAAAGAGTTCCAGTATTAGAGACCACTGCCTCCTTTATCTCCAAGTAGGCCGTCAAGGGAATCCAGGGGTATTTTTGATGTATTCCCAGGCCTTTGAGTGGTTGTTAAACCATGATAACCTTTAAACCAACCCTAGGTACTGCTAGGATGTTGGCCTGGCCATGACTGGCACATATAGTCAATTACTCAGTATGTCTCAATGTACTGATCAAATGATTGACTGGGTCATGGTCAGATCCAATATGACATTTCTTAGATTCTTCATGTAGTTACTACATTTCATCTCTACCACTAAGGTTTTCTGTAACCAGTCCCCATAGTGTCCTCAAAGAAGTCACTCCTAAAATAGACCTTGTATAACTGAGGGTTTAGCCCTCTAAGGTGGACAAGCAGGTCTATTTACCTGAACCTAAATAAATGTCCCATTACTCTTAGTGGGGACCTGGGACTACCTAGTTCAGATTCAAGGGACGTTTCTCCTGTCTATAATGGATCTGTGCCTTAGAATTTGTGGGCTTCCTAGCAAAAAGAAGCTATAAGGCGTAAGTATTGCTCATTGACTAGATGGAGAGGTCCTCTGACCTAACCAACCCTACTCACATCTGCTCATTTCTGCAGAATGAGAGGTCTCGTGGTCTGGTTCTGAAGACTTGAAATACAAGAAGAGACCCTCTCTGCTGCTTCTATATCTCTTGTCTCTGTCTCCTATAAGAATCTGTGCCCAATGACATCATCCTACAGCAGAGCCTCCCCCCCTCCAAGGAATTACTTTCAGGACTCACATACTCCTTTGCCCCAAAGCCCTCTGGCAGCTGGTTTCCACTGGGAGAGAAGTCCCTAGGTCTCCAGACAAAAGTGCATTTTATGTTTTTGAGATGATTTGCTGAAATTTAACTCTTAGGGTAAGGTAGAAAGAGACCTAGTTTTGAAATCAGAAGATCCAAGTTGGAGTCTTGGCTCTGTAATGGACTAGATCTGTGACTGTGGGCAAAATGCTTTCCCTCTTTGGGCCTCAGTTTCTTAATCTGTAAAATGAGGAAGATTAGATTTCTAAATTCCCTTTCAGCTTGGCCATTTTGTTTTATAAGTTCACCATTTACTGGAGATACAGCAATTATTAACAAACTACACAAATAGCATCAGTGATCTATATTCATTCAGGGCTGGCTTTAACCATGGGCAAAATAGACAGCCAGCAATGTGTTGTGGGTTGAGGAGTTCTTGAAAGTTCTTCTGACCTTTTGTTTTTGCTGATGAATTTTATTATTTTGTTTGCTTCTGTAAAACAACCCTTTGGCAGTTTGGCACGTATGGCATTCCAATAATAAATTAATTTATATTTCTATATTTATAATATATATATATAATATTATATATTATATATATTTATATATAATTTATATAAATATATAATTTATATTATATTGCTATGGTCTGGTCATGAACAATTAATATCTCTCCAGTTGTTTAAGTCTTCTTTTATGAAAATCCTTCCTTTTAAAATAAAAATACCCTCACTGCCAGACTGGCTTGATGCCTGAAAATTCTTCTGCTAATTTCTCTTTTGTGTTTAATACCTTGAAAAATCCCTAAAATCAAATGCAAATGGTACTCAAGATAGTCCAATACATGGAGCTATCATCTTCAATATGAACTAAATCATCCAATTGGATTCTTATATTTAACAGGGGACCGGGGGAATGTGATACTGACTAGGTCATTTTTATTACAGTGCAGTGATGAGGGATGTCTGAACTATGAGGGGGTGCTTAGTGAGGGAAGTCAGATCCCTGGGTGGGATTTTATGTTGGGTGGGCTCTAAGGAACCACAGGCTTACTTGAAGACAGTGGATTTCTGGAGGAGCACTTGCTCCTATGTTATAAGCAGTCAATAAAAAGGAGAAGAAGAGGAATTGAAATTTTGTCTGCTTCATAATTTTTCCTAGGATTGGCCATGTGTCAATAACATTATTCGAACAAATCACTTAACATTTCTTAAGCATCCCTGTGTGTATAGCAGTGATGTCAAATAGAAAAGGATTACTGTAGGCAGCACATTGACTTAGAAAACCACAAATTAACATTATCTATTTTGTAGTGTATATTAATTTATTTTGTTAACTTGTTATTTTGTTTCCTAATTGCCTTTTAATCTGGTTCAGGCTGCTTTGAATCTCCATGAGTTTGACACCTCTGGTGTACCCTTAGAATAGAGCTAGGGGCTCAGAGAGATGCCCAGATTTACACATCTTATAGTTTTATAGGGTTAAGTAACTAGTAAGTAGTTCTGCTGGAGACATGCTGCTAAAAGTTGGGGTGTTACTCAACCTCTTTGGGCCCCGGAAATTGGACAATTGACCTCTAAGATTTCTTCCCACGCCAGTGCCAGACCCCAAATTATACTGTGTCTTTGCCACCAAATCACCAAGTTGTTTTTCTCCAGAGTAAGAGTTGCACTGAAGCCTGGTTCTTCTTGAAAAAAGAACAGTCAAGCCTCTGTTTCCAACTTTTTTTTATTTAGTGAAGGTTCTGCATTTCATCAAATCCTCTAAATATTTATCTTAACATTCTTCCTATAATTTCAAATTATTTGCCGTATTTTAGTGAAAGTTTCATGTTTCCTGTTACACAACAACTTTTTCCCTTCAAAGATACAGACAAGTAAATCTCTGGGCATTGTCGTGAATGGTTGGGTGGGGTACACCACCACCATCTTGTAAAGCCTCAGTCTCATAATACAACCTATGACCATTTGAGAGCAATTCAGAATGGGCTGTTCAGTAGGTCTATAAGCCTTAAAAATAACAGTTTTTGCTGTTGAGTTAAGCAATACCGATTATAGTAACATAAGTGATTATTCTAGAATAAGAGATAAACTTGGGACCAATGAAAGCCCAAGAGGTTTACAAAGAAGTTCCTTCCAGGTACAGATCATTGGTGTGGTAATCTACGTCAGTTGGTGGTGGAAAGGGTAAGAAAGGGGCCACCAAGGATCCTGCCCGTAAATGATAACCAGAATTTGTACTGCACTTAAAGGTTTGCAAAGCCACTGACAGATACCATCTCCTTTAGTCCTCACAATAGCCCTGGAAGGGAGGTGCTTTTATTGTCGCCATTAAGGGGATGTGTGTGTTTAATGTGTTCAGCATTTTGGATCATTTACATGAAAATGAATATATGAGAAATAACGTAATCATAGTAGTGGTTATTCACTTAGGCAAAAGCTGTGGAAGGGGTAAGTAGGTGGCCAATGGATTTTTTTTTTTTACTTCTCTGGAGTGGTCTATGAACTGAAGCAGAAGGGCCACTCTCCCAATCTCTCCAAGTCTGCGGCTGGTTAGCTGAGTTGGTTAGAGCGGAGTATGTATATGGTCAAGATTCTGGGTTAGGTTCCTGTACGGTCCAAATAACTTCCCTTTATCTCGTGGCCATCACTTCGCCTAACCACAGCCAGCTGTCTTACAGATGTGAGATCTTGAGCACAAGTGGATATGGGTCAGGGATTCTGTTTGGATCAGTACAAATTTCCTTCCCTAAGTGGAAAAGCAGTCCATATCATCCAGTCCACTCAGCCCAGAAAAGGAATGGCATCTTCAGAGAAGGCCATGCATAGTCTCCCAGAAAGGGGTGGGTGCAGAGGACCTCAGTCTGGAAGAGACTTCTGAGGTGATCTCATTCGGGTCAATTGATTTGACCAGTGTCACACGGGTAGGAAGTAGCAGAGGGGCAATTTGAATTCAGGTCCTCTTATTAACCAATTCATGCCACTTCCTTTGCACCAGCCTTTTACCAGAAAGTCCCCTTGTTAGTGGAAGTGTCCTTGTCTGTGGCATAGGAGCCATTAAGCCAACCAAGAGGATAAGATGAGGCAAGAAAGGAAACAAGCATTAATTAACCACCTACTATGTATCATGGGCAGCTTGGTGGTACAGTGGATAGAATACTGAGATTGTAGTCAGGAAGACTCATCTTCATGAGTTCAAATCTGGCCTCAGTCACTTACTAGCCGTATGACCCTGGGCAAGTCACTTAATCCTTTTTGCCTCAGTTTCCTTATCTATTAAATGAGCTGGAGAAGGAAATGACAGAACCACTCCAGTCTCTTTGCCAAGAAAACCTCAGATGGCATCATGAAGTCACTAAAATGACTCAGCAATAACAACAGCTATGTTTCATGCATTTTACAAGCATTATCTCATGTGATCCTCCTAACAACCCTGGGAGAGCGGTGCTGGTATTATTAGTACCTCCAATTTACAGGAAATTGAGGCAGACAGGGGTGAAATGATTCCCCCAGGGTCACACAGCTAGTAAATGGCTGAGGCCGGATTTGAACCCAGGCTTTCTTGGCCCCAGATCCAACACTCTATCCACTGAGCCAGCTAACCTGTCCTCCTAACACCGCCCCCCCCCCCGCCCCCCCGGCCGCCCAATAAAGGGTCTCTTTTAGCACTAGGCTTTTTCACAATTGATCTATATACTTTATCTTTCCTTCTAGACCCAGAATGTGAAAAAAGGAGCTTGGGCTAGTAGAGTAAACACTGCCTTAGGAGTCTGGAGACTTGGGTTGGAAATCCTTTCCCTTCACTCACTACGTCCTTGAGCAAGAAACTTAGCCCCTCTGGGCTTCTGTTCCCTCATCTGTGAAGTGGGTTGAACTTTCCTGATCTAAAGCCTCCGAAACCCATTAACTTTGGAGGTTTGATGAGTGGTAGAAAGCTTTCAGATACTTAGCTAAGTCAGTTCTTAAATACTTTGCTGACATTGTGGCTTCCAGGGGGGAAATACAAAGGTTTTCTCTCGATATGGTAGGAGTAGCTCACATTTCCACCGTGCTCTCAGGTTTCTTAGACACAATGGCTCTGTGACATTGTATTCTTATTACCATTTGGCTCAGATGGGTCAAGGGACTGGCCCAAGGTCACACAGCTAGTAAGTGTCAGAAGTGGTAATTCTTGGTGCTGACAGACTACACAAGGCTATCCTGGGAGTCTTCCCTTTGCATACTGCACTTCCATATCTCTATCTCTAGTCCCTGGTTCACATTAGGATGTGGGAAGGTAGTTGCTGATAGGGTCATAGGCACAGAGAGCCAAATTTCCCCCAGGGATCTCAATCCTCCCACATGCAGTTTCTGTAGGAACTGTGACAATGAGTTCATAAATACTCCTTGTCCTCCAAATGACTTCATCCCTGCACTGGTGGGAGTCTGTCTTGGGGAAGACTGCAGATTTGATCCCAACATTTAAAACCCCAAACAAACCCCTTTTTCAGAAGAACCAAACCAGCTGTTATCTAACAAAAGGGATCCTTCAGACATCATTGCTCTGTTAAGAATGGTTCCTTACAATAGATGATATGATTATCTTTTAATGAAAAGAATATTTACTGGAGGGAAGGTTGAACCTAGCGGCATATTGATTTCAGCCAAAAGGCTTAAGCTATATTTTTCCCCTTCAAAAGTTTTAATTCTGGCAAAACCAGTATATGGGATTTTTGTCTCCAAAGCATCACAATCCCTGCCCTCCCTCTCCCACCCTCCCACTTCTTTAATTTTTCAACCCATGTGTGTTTCCAGGGAAATGAGAGCCATATGTCTCTGATTCATTTACACTTTGCTCATCAAAATATAGTTTTGTAAGAGCTAATAGATTCCTGGGAAGCCTTATGAGTCTTTTTTATAAGCCTCTTACAGATTCTCTTTTCTTCGAGCCAAGTATTAACGGAGCTTGGACTTCAAAAGGCTTAAGTTTGGTTCGAAACTTAGAATCTCTGGTGTTTGAGTGGGTACTGAGCTTGGCAGGACATTATCTCTCTAGTTTAGGGTAAGCCAAGCCAGGCAGTATGGAAAGGCCCCAGAATTGCTGCAAAGTTATTAGCTCATAGACTCAGGGATTTAAAATTGGAAGGGAACTTGGGGATTATCGAGGCCAATCTCCCTTATTTGACAGAGCGGGAACCTGAGACCACAAGAAATCACATGAGAAGCAATTGGAACTATGGTCCTCTGATGTCAAATCAAGCCCAACACCATCTAGGTATAGAACTGAAAATGCAACCCAGAATGACCTGTGACTGGGCCCGAATTCAAAGAAAATTAACAAACTGATTTTACTTCTAAATCTTGCATATAATGATGTTAGGTTAAATTGCATTTAGATATTGAGAAACCAGCTTGTCCATAAATAGATGAACTCTGCCTATTTGGGAAGTTAATAATACTGTATTGAAAAAAAACAAATCCTCACTGTTTGGGTTTCTTTCTTTCTTTCTTTTTAGGTTAGCAAGGGGCACAGAGCTAGAAATCCAAGAGAAACTGCTGCATTAAGAGGTACTGTTGATTACATCTTGCTTCAGTCATGATCTTAACTTTTCTGCCTATATAATTTTGCCACGTCTGGAATGAATATGCCTCTGTATAGTCAACACTTTGTGCCCCCTATTGTGCCCCTCCCTTCATCTATCTTAACATGGCTTCACTGAAGCTACATCTGTATACAGATGGTCACAAAACCTCACAAAAATAGTTCCAACTATATCATGTAGGGGCTTTTTACCTACTGGCCAAATGCAAGCGAGGGGTTGAGTCCCGAATCACTGCCAATCCTACGCAGATGGATGTGTTGCCAATAAAAAAAAAAACCCAAACAAACCAAACACTGGCTTTGGAGTCAGAAGACCTGAGTTCAAATCCTAGCTCTGCTATTTTGTACATATGGGACCTTGGGCAAGTAACTTAACAGTTCTGGGTCTTTCCTCCTCTGTAAAATGAGGAAGTTGTATTAGCTCTAGGATATGATGATCTGAGTAGACCTAACAAGCTGAGCTGAAGGATGACCTTGTCACTGGGGAATCCTGTTTAGCTGTGTGTTGGGCTAGATGGCTTCTGAGGTCTCTTCCAGCTCTGAGGTTTTGTGATTCTGTTTTGTAAGCGACTGGCAAGATGAGAAATTTCAATTTTTGAAAGGTTCTGCTCAATGAGGGGGTTGCTGCTGGAACCTCAAACCATTTGAGCCAGATGTGAATCAATCCTATTTTTGAAGACCTCAGGAGAGTAAGATAACATTAAAAGTGACTTATAAATTATAAAGGACTATGGAAATGTCAGCTATTAAGAGAAAAATATTCTTTCTTCTTTCCTAGGTTTTTTTTTTGGAGGCTCAGTGATTGGCATTATGTTTGTCCTAATTCTGACTTCTGAATAACCACAGGGGCACAGGGGCAGTGTGGATCACATTTTACACATGTTTCCCAACCTCCTGTTGTCACACTGGCTTTTAAAACAGTTTTGGAGTAATTATGGTGACCAATGGGTTTTATCTCCAACACAGTTTTTCCCGAGTCTCCTTTATTATAAAGTGTGTTTTTCTGTCCATAATTAGCTCTGGAGAGGAGTGACCTTGGGCCTCTCCTCAAAGTAATATCTAGAGCTGGAGACCATCTAGTTGGACCATCTCATTTTACATATAAGGAAACTGAGATTGTGAAGTTACATGACTTGCCCACAACCATAAGCTAGAGGTGGGCTTTGAACCAAGTCCTGTGTGTCCAAATCCAGAACCATTTCTCCCTTCTACCACCTTTGGCTAGTGCAGGTCACATGTGGCCCTCCAGGTCCTCAAGTGTGGCTTCTGAAGTTTGGATTCGGTTAAAGAGCCACACTTGAGGACCTAGAGAGCCACATGTGACCTCGAGACCACAGGTTCCCCACCCCTGGTGGTTTAGCAGCACTCATGACAGGTGTAACACACTTCAAGCACCATAACCACCTATTCCACTGTTTGTGTGAATGAGCAAACTGTTCTTGTAGGAACAAAGTGGAGGAAGTTGTGGGACTGAAGGAGGAATAGCTGTGCTCCTGGGATGTGGGGCACTGAACTATTGATTCCTCCCCCTTCAAAAGGCTTATTTGAAAGGGTCAGATGCAGTACAGGTAGGGAGGAGTCCAGAGAGAGAGAGGGAGCACTTGGCTGGGTATTTGGGGGTGCTCTAGTGGCAGCGGCCCAGGCTGAGGGACTTGGGGGTTATGTAGTAGTCATTTGTAAAGATGAGTGAATCACTGGGGCTCGTGAAGTAGAGAATGGTGTACAGGATGTTTACAACAAAGGCAACGTTGAATGACTTCAGGACTCGCATTCAGTCCAAGCCAATGTGACTCCAAAAGGCCGATGATGAAGCATGGGCTCAAGCTCTTGGCGGGAGGTGTTGGATGACATATAAGAGAAACAGAATGGGCCATACATTTTCAGATCTGGCCAAGGTATTGAGGTGACAGAACCTCTATTGGGATTGGAGTGAATTAATATTTAGTGAGAGAGATACAGAAAAAGAGCATCGATTAAAAATACGGAGATGAAAATAAACAACATTCAGAAGGGACGCCCACAGAAATTTTGTTTCTATACTTGTTACATTTAATATATACTTTATAAATGATTCTTTCATATACAATCCTCTTTTCTCATTCTTTGCATAGTGAAATATTTGTGTTTGTGGAAGATTGTTAAGATGATAAAACAACTTTTTAAAAGGAAAGCATACCTAGAGAGTGAAGAGGAGATTCAGGGAGTGAGAGAGAATCAGGGCTAAGGTGAATTTACAGTTGGGGGTGCATTCATTAGTCCCCAGTATAGGATTGTGGGTGGGAGTCAGCATCCTAATGCTGTGCATCACTGCTCTTATATAATCAAGATGGAAGAGAAGGAATAGGAAGTTGTAAATTAGATTTTGTCTCTTACCATTTGTCTGAAGCAGCCATTTCTCAGCTTTCTTCAGCTTTCAGGGGAAGAAAATGTTGGTTTGCAGGAAAGGATAGCATGGTGACCCTTGGCATGGAGCATGAGAGGCTGTGAGTGAGAGTTTCATGGCTGGGGATCAGAGAAGAAAGAATGGTTGGTTTTGTTTTTTTTTTTTAACTTGAGGGTGAGGCATAATGCTAGAGCTGTAATCTCATTGGTCTAGAATTGGAGTTTTTAACCTTTTTAGTATCTTGGACCCCTTTGTCAATCTGGTGAAGTAGGTGGCATGGTGGATAGAGGGCTGGGCTTGAAGTCAGGAAGACCAGAGTTCGTCCTGCCTCAGGCACTTACTAGCTATCTGACTCTGGCCAAGTCACTTAACCCTATTTACCTCAGTTTCCTCATCTGTAAAATGAACTGGAGAAGTAAATGGCAAACTTCAGCATCTTTGTCAAGAAAACCCCAAATGGGGTCACAAAAAGTCAGACATGACTCAACTGAACATTAACAACAAAGCACTACTGTGGTTTTTTATCTACACTCACAATCTAAGGAGATGCTAAATTTCAGTTAGAGCTTTGTGAAAATAAATGTATTTTTTTCCCATCCAGCTTCATGGAAATTCTGAAATCTATCTACGGACTTTAGACTAAGAACCCTTTGTGTAGGGAATTCCCAGTTAGAAATTCCCTCTAGCAATGGAGATCCACATCTGCTCTTATATAGTCATAGAGAGTTCTCTGGGCCACTAAGAAATGCCTTGCTTGGGGTCACATAGGCAGGACTTGAACTCAGGTCCTCTTGTTTCTTCTTTGGCTCTCTATCCAGCTTCCTCTCTTCTCTTGTGGTGATTTATATTGAACGCTGAGCTGTGTCTGTAGGAACATGATGTTTTTTCATGATCGCAACCAGAAACTCACATTAAATGCAGCCAAGTAACATAAATGGAATTCCCCTTCAAGAGGGAGCTTCTTTCAGGTATGGGTTGGAATAAATGGTTTCTGTGATTCCATTCAATGCAAAGAGTCTGGAATTCTGGGCATGGTGTTCGTCCAGCCTCTTGTCCTATCTACTTAAGTGAAGTGAAGACTTGGCAGGGGCTGCTGTGTCATTTTTTAGAACCTTTAGCCCTCCCTGGCCGTGGGATTGCTGTGACTGAAATCACTTTTTTTGTGACTATCTGAGCCCCCGGGGGAATACATTTGCAATACAAAGAAAGAAATTATCCCCCCCCACACCCCCCCCCCCCCCGTTCCTATTGGACTTGGATAAGAAGAATGGGCATATTGTATCTGTCTTCAAGTATTTGAAGAGTTATCAGAAGAAAGAGAAATTGGGCTAACTCTGTTTGACCCCAGAGGGAAGGAACAGGGACAATGGGTCGAAGTTGAGAGGCTGAGTCAAGTTCAATTTAAGAAAAAAAACAACCAAATATTCACAGCTAGGTGGCTCAGTGGATAGAGTGATGGACCTGGAGTCAGAAAGAACTGAGTTCGAATTTTGTCTTAGATTCTTACTAGCTGTGTGGAATTTGGGGCAAGTCACTTAACTTCCATTTGCCTTCAATTGTGAATAGGAATAAAATAGCATCCACCTCTCCAGGTTTTCATGAGGATCAAGTGAGATGGTATTTGTCAATTGTTTAGTGTAGTGCCTGGCACATTATAGGCACTTAATAAATGCTTTTTTCCTTCCATTTCATCACACCCTTCAAAACCCAGTGATCGTTACTCAGATTTTCTTTCCTTTCTCTTGAAGGTCTTTCTCCTAGTTGCTTACAGAATGTGTTGCTTAGCAACAAATGGAATTATTAAATCTAACCAGGATGTGTCTTGGACTTTGCAACATAGGGCACATTAGTTTTTTTTTCTTTTTTCATTTTCTGGAGACAGTTCTTGAGATTGGCACTTTGTTTACTGAATTTAGAAATCTAGGCAGTTTTGTGCAATATTTCCTGCATTAAAGTATTCAGGGTTTTTTGTTTTGTTTTGTTTTTACTTGTATTCCTCTGGGAAATCTATAATCCTTTAATTGTCTCTACAAAGCTGTCTTCAAGATCAGTATGACTTGTTTGTATGGAGAGCATGTTTTCATTATTGCTTTATATTTCTCTTCTTCCAGATTGTCCTTCACTTCTAATGTATTTGCATTCCCAGTCAGTTCTTTCTTTCCTGTCTGTGGGGACATTTGCCACTCTTTTTCAAGTTTTTCCAGTCTGTCAATTATCTCTGATCTGTAGGCCATACATTCTGCCTTCATAATTCTTTCTCTTTTAAAACATTTGGGAACAATTTTCTGCAATTCCATGTTCTCTTAAGAACTCCTAGGTTCCTTTGCTTAGTCAGGTATTCATTTTTTTGTTTTACAATATTTATTCATAGATGTTTGCACTCGTTTAGCTGGTCTGAAGGCCATATTACCTTGTGTTATTAATTTCGTCCATGATGATTTATTTTTTTTATGATCAAGGACTTTAACTGAATTTTCTTCTTCCTGAGGTCTTTGATTTCCTGGCTTTCTTTTCCCCTGTCACTCATTTTCTGACTCTTTCCTCTTTGATGTCAGTTACCAGGGTGTTTAGATCTCAAAACTGTCTCTACTTCCTTCTACACCAGCCGTAGTCTTCGTACCAAGTGACTTCCTGGAGAATAGAACTGACTCCTGCTATAGTTGCCCATTCTCTTTCCCTTAGGCTTAGTGGAGTGCCAGCCACAAATGCTCATGTTTAGCCTCAATTCTCTGTGTTCTTTTTTTTTGTGATTGTTGTTGTTGTTCATCCTTCATTCTTTTTTAAAGAATAGTATTTTATTTTTCTCAATTATGAATCAAGACAATTTTCAGCATTCATTTTTGCAAGATTTTAGTTTCAAAATTTTCTCCCTCCTTCCCATCCCCTCTTCCTAAAATCATAGGAAATTTGATACAGGTTATATATGTGTTATTATGTAAAGCATATTTCCATATTAGTCACAATTGTGAAAGAACAAACAGATCAAAAGGAAAAAAAACCCTGCAAAATATTTAATAAAGTAAGTGAAAAAAGTCTGCTTCAATCTGCATTCAGAGGCCATCAGCTCTTTATCTGGATGTGGATAGCATTTTCCTTTGTGATACCTTTGTACTTGTCTTGGATCATTGTGTTGCTGTGAAGAGCTATGTTCCTCAGTTTTAGGGCTGAGTAATGTGACAGCAAAGACAACTGCCATACTGGTATCCTAGCTGGAGTAAGTTTGTGCCTTTTGGTTTTCCACCATGCAGGGAGTAACAAGGGGCAGAATTGAACTGCACTGGAAGCCCATGGGGTGGCTAAGGTAGTCCTGCCAGAGCACAGTGGCCAGAGAGGGAGGGAGGGGGTGATGAGTGAGTGTTAGGGGTTAGAGATTAGCCTTTTCTACTATTAGTTCATCCAGGTTTTTTTACCTCATTAAAATTCTTAGTGCCTTAGACTATGAAGACAGCTGAAATTGCTTTGTTTCTTGCACATAATTTCTGTTTTGGAGATGTAAGGATTGGAGTCTAGTCTTCCATCTTGTTGGTCATATGACCTAGAAATCCATCCCGATGTTTCTGAACCTGTCATTATTCAGAACCCAGTCTCTGTTGCATCTTTCCACTGTCTACTCCCTTATTCCTATCTCCTTCAACCCAATTCTTCCAATGTTCCATTCTAAAACTACTTATCTCTTCCACTGTGGTCTCTGGAATGCCTACTCCATAGGTTAGAAGTTTACTTTTATCTTAAAGTTTTCCCTTTCTATCTTTTACCATCTTCTTGTTCTCACCAAGACCTGGAATCCTACTGATTACACAGCTTCCCTAACCACTCATTCCAGCTCTAGTTGTACTTTTGCTCATACCTTCCCACTTACTGGTCAAGGTAAGAGATCCGGAATCCTCCTTGCTCACCACTGCTACTTCTAAGATTTCCTTCTTCAACCATCACTAAGTAACTTCTCCTTTGAGGTTCACCGAATCCATATTTAACACCCAATCGAGATTCTGGTGTCTTTTGTCTATAGACTACCAAGACACTTTCCTTTCTTCCTCAGTGAGCTCAGTTCCTGGCTCCAGTCTCTCTCTCCTCCCTAACTCCTGCAGTCATACTAGGAGACTTCAACATACATATATGTTGATACTCCCTTGAAAATCTTAATTTCCCATTTCATCAACTTACTAATTTACCATGACCTATTCTTTTTCTTTATTTTAATTTGTGATTTTCTTTTTTAAAAAATTATTAATTAATTTTTAGTTTCCAACATTCACTTCCACAAGATTTTGAGTTCTAAATTGTCTCCCCCTCCCTCCCTTCATGCAAGGCATGCATAGGCTCTACATATACATACCATGACCTATTGTTTCATCTCACCCCAGCTACATAAAAAGATGTTCATACCTTTGATCTTACCATCACCCACAAATGAACTTCTTCCACGTTCGTGAACTCTGAAATAATCTTATCTGATCTCAATCTGTTGTCATTCTGCCCCTCCCTTTGCTTTATAGCTCTGAACCCTGTTCTTCATCTTCACTATGATCTCCAATGCCCCCACTATTCATTTATTTCTCAGGCCATCTGGCCAACACTGTCTACACCCTTCTCAGCCTATTGTCATGTCTTGGTAAAACAGTCAGGTTCATGCTATCTTCTTTCCTTTACTACTTATCCCTTATCCTATTGCCAATATTGTCCTGCCCAGCCTCAGTCTTAGATTATTCCCACCAAGCCCGGCCTTCACTCCTATACATGTGCTGCTGAACAAAGCTGGACAAAATTATCAATCTGTGCTGACTAGGTCCATTATGAATTTATATTATATAAACTCAACTGGTCCCTCACCATGGGAAGATAAATCTTTTATATCTCCCTAATCCATTCACTATCACACTGACCACAGGGCATTTTCCAAACCCTGTCATCCCTTCCCAACCTCTTATGGTGGGTGACCCAGCTATTAAGTAAGAACCAATGACAAGACATGAATTTGGGTCCCTTGACACTTGTTTTTATGTCTTTTCTATTAAGTCACATCTTCAGGATTTGCTATGGTCAGAGATATCCACTGCAGGGTGGCCAGTGTCCTGGTAGTGAGCCCTCTGTGCTTAGCTGGGTAAGTCCCCTAGCAGTAGACAGAGCCTCTACTGAGGCCTATAATGAGATTTGCTTGCGTGTGGGGACCAGGCTGTGTTTTTGCTTCAGTGCTATGTAGGTTTTGAGGTCATTGCGTGGTGCCATGGTTATGGTGTTGGACTTAGAATCACCAAAACCTGATTTTGAACCCTACCTCAGCCAATTACTAGCTGTGTGATCCTGGGCAAATCACTTAACCTCTCTCAGCCTCAGTTTACTCATTTATACAGTGGGAATAATAAAAGCTCTGACCTTATAGGGTTGTTGTGAGGAGGATCAAAAGAAAAAACTTCTCCAAAATGCATTGCAATCCTTAAATCCCTATACAAATGATTGTTGTTGTCACTCTTATTGTTGTACCCTGTCTTATCTCCATGACATGATGAGGCTTGGGACCTCGGAGAACATCTTTAAGATCTTTAAAAGAAACCCCTTCCATATAATCTCCCACCTCCTCAACTTTTGTCTGAGAGCTTTCAGTGAGAAGGAATTCATTACTTTCTTAGAAGCCCATCGAACTTTGGGAGAGCCCTAATGATCAACTTTCCACTGCCACTGGGTTGAAATCTGCCTTTCTCTTGATGAGTTCTATTTATCACTCCTAACTCTTTGCTCTGGGACCAAGGAGAATGAGTCCATCCCTTTTCCTATGTGACAACTCTTCAGAAATGTTAAGAAGGCTCTCAGGTGTCTTTTAGGTCTTCTCTTTCCTCCAGACTCAATGTCCCCAGTTCTTTGACTGAAGCTAGAGAAGAAACAGTAGGGTGTAGTAAAAATAGAACTGAGTTTATAGTCACAGGACCTGAGTTTGAATCCTATCTCTGCCATTTATTCTTTGTATGACATTGGGGAAATCAGTTGATCTCTATGAGCCTCAGTTTCTTCCTCCTTTAAAATCAAGAGAGGCAATTGGGTGCGATCTCTAAAGGAAACTTCTAGTTTTTAATCCTAGAATGGCAAGAACAGTAATTTTTCTTGCCCCAGAAGAGCTGAACTTTGCAACTCTGAATGCTAGAATATAGCTGAGGGAACCATTAAGATGGAGTTGCTGTTGCCGTTACATATTTACCATTGTTTTGTCCTTTGGCAGGGTTGCGGTAGGTACTCCTTTGTATTGTCAGGTCCAATGCATTTGCAACATTTGTCATGATTTGTAGCATTGCTGATGGATCAGAATCCTTATTCATCTGGTTTCATTGTGAGTTTGGCAATAAGCAGCTTTAAAAAGAAAAGGAAAGGAAAGAAGGAGAAAAAACAATTAAATCTAAACAGATGTTATAGGAAACACTCGTATGATATATAGATGATGAAATGATGAATATGTATGTATTGACTTTAAAGCTCCGGCAGGAAGGTGCCAATCTCTTCGACTATTTGGTGTATGGAGAGGAAATACTCATTGGTTGAACTCTGTGAACTGTTTCAAAATTCTGGAACTTTTAAGACAGAGGAAAGCTACCTCCTAAGCCTCACTGATGACTGACACGTGATAATGTTTTATTGGAGTGGAAACATTTCCTGGCTAATTCAGTCCTTTGATCATCTGGTGGAGGGAGAGAAAAAAGAATAGGAAAATAGAGGAGGGTTAAAGGAGATGAAGGTGAAACTGTCTGCTGGGCTCAGCCTTTATCCTTGGAGCTAAAAATAATTGTCTAAAATTCTAATGGCAGACTTAATTGTGATTTGAGTTTTGGACATTATGGGGAAATGACACAGAGAGATTACTATTTAGGACTGGATTAACAGGAAGAGAGCTGGATTAGGATAACAATGACAACTAGCATTTTCAGGCTTGCAAGACGCTTTCCAAATATTATCGCATTTGAGGCAATTATAACAATCCAGCTTTAATAACAATAAAAATAACAATAGCTAACATTTACATAGCACTTACTATGTTCCAGGCAGTGTGATAAGTACTTTGCAATTATTATCTCATTCGATCCTTACAATAAATCTGGGAAGTAGGTGCTGTTATTATCCCCATTTTACAGATGAGAAAACTGAGGCAAATAGTCTTTAAGTGACTTGTCCAGGGACATAGAACTAAGTAAGTATCTGAGGCCAGATTTGAACTCCGGTCTTCCTAACTCTAGACCCAGAATTCTATGCATTGTGTCACTTAGCTACAAGATATTATTATCCCATTATATAATCAAGGAAACAGGCTGAGGGGTAATAAGTTTCTGAGGCAGAATTAAAATTTGGGTCTTTCTGATTCCAAGTCCAGCACTCCATCCACTGTACCACTTAGCTGCTTGGAGACCAGAATTTTATTTTCTGCTCTACAATTCGCTTGCTTTGTGAGTCCAGCAAAGTCTATCAACTTCTCTGTGTGTAGTGTTCATGTTTGTAAAACATGGAAATTGGATTGGATGATCACTAAGACTGAACCATTCAAGTTTGCTTTTCCCCTAAATTATTAACAATATTTTCTACACTAGCAAAATAAAAGCCATTCAACCAAATGGAAATTAGTCTCCGGCACCCCAGGAGAGTTTAATCTAAATCATAATCCTGTTGCTCCTATACTGGGTACCATCTGGTGTCCTGCCCCCCCTTTCAGTTTACTTTTGTGTTTTGTCTTCTTGCAAAGGTTGTAAGCTCCTCGAGGGTAGGTACTATCTTTCTTTTTGCTTATTTTTATTGCTAGTGCTTAGCACAGTATCTGGCACATAGTAGGTGCTTATTAAATGTTTATTGTATCATATAGTAAGTGTCTGAGGCCAGATATTAACTCAGATCTTCCTGATTCCAGGCCCAGTGTCTTATCCACTGTTCTATCAGTTTTCTCTATAGGTAACAGGTAATAAATTAATTTAAAATCTTAGCATATGTATTGAATAGCAAAATTTCTAAATACTTAAAGGGAAAAATGAAATTAATTATAAGAAGATACAGGCAATGAAACTATAAAAGGGGAGACCTCAATTAGTCTTAGGTAAATCTAATAAAAATACAAAAGGAGTTAGACTCAAATAGAATTTTAGAATAATTAGACATGACAGACCTTTGGCAATTAATGAATAGAAATAGAAAGGCCATATTTCTCAGCTGTGTATGGCCCCTTTACAGAAATCGATTATGTCTTACGACAATACCTCACAAATAAAAGGAGAAATATTATATCTATCCATATCTCTATCTCTGTCTCTATCTCTATCTCTATCTCTATCTATGTGTCCGCGTCTGTGTCTGCATCTACATCTACGTCTATGTCTATATATGTTTCTGATCACAATGCAATGAAATGATATTAAAATGAAGTCACCTGCGCCAAAAATGAAAAACAATTCATAAAAAATGAAAAAAGAGAATTTTCTAGTATCTACTTTGCCCAGTTCTATCCCAATAAAGCCAACGACTTCAATGAAATAAATGCATAATTACAAAAATATAAAATACTCATTTATATAACAAGAAATAAAACATTTCAGAAGAAATTGAACAAACCACAAACTTCCAGAGGGAAAAAAATTCTTGGACCAGATGAATTCACAAGTGAAGTCTATCAAACATTCAAAGAACAGTTCTAGATTATCACTTTTACTTAGGTCTATTTTTGCTTTTGCTTTGCCTGATATCATGATTGCTGCCCTGGTCTTTTTTCTCCAGTTGAAGCATATTAGATTCTGCTCCTATTTCTTATTTTATTTTTTCTATAATATTTTTATTTTATTTAATATTTTTAGTTTTCAGCATTGATTTTCACAAGAGTTTGAATTATAAATTTTCTCCCCATTTCTACCCGCCCCCCCACTCCAAGATGGTATATATTCTGATTGCCCCATTCCCCAATCAGCCCTCCCTTCTGTCACCCCACTCTCCCCCATCCCCTTTTCCCTTACTTTCTTGTAGGGCAAGATAGATTTTTACGCCACATTGCCTGTATATCTTATTTCCTATTTGCATGCAAAAACTTTTTTTTGAACATCTTCCCTCCTCACCCACCCTCCCTAAGAAGGCAAGCAATTCAACACAGGCCACACACGTATCATTATGTAAAACCCTTCCACAATACTCATGTTGTGAAAGACTAACTATATTTTACTCCTTCCTATCCTATCCCCCTTCGTTTAATTTTCTCCCTTGACCCTGTCCCTTTTCAAAAGTGTTTGCTTTTGATTACCTCCTCCCCCTATCTGCCCTCTCTTCTATCGTCCCCCCTTTTTTATCTCCTTCCTCCTTCTTTCCTGTGGGGTAGGATGTCCAATTGAGTGTATATGTTATTCTCTTCTCAGGTCAAATCTGATGAGAGCAAGATCCACTCATTCCCCCTCACCTGCCCCCTCTTCCCTTCCTACAGAACTGCTTTTTCTTGCCACTTTTATGTGAGATAATTTATCCCATTCTATCTCTCCCTTTCTCCTCCCTCTCTCAATATATTCTCTCTCATCCCTTAATTTGATTTTTTTTAGATATCATCCCTTCATATTCAACTCACCCTGTGCCCTCTGTTTATACATACATACATATATATATATATATGTATATATATATATATATATGTATGTATATGTATATTTCCTTCAGCTACCTAAATACTGAGGTCTCATTAATTATACATATCATCTTTCCATGTAGGAATGTAAACAAAACAGTTCAACTTTAGTAAGTCCCTTATGATTTCTCTTTCTTGTTTACCTTTTCATGCTTCTCTTGATTCTTATGTTTGAAAGTCAAATTTTCTATTCAGCTCTGGTCTTTTCACTGAGAAAGCTTGAAAGTCCTCTATTTTATTGAAAATCCATATTTTGCCTCGGAGCATGATACTCAGTTTTGCTGGGTAGGTGATTCTTGGTTTTAATCCTAGCTCCACTGACCTCCAGAATATCATATTCCAATCCCATTTTTCCCTTAATGTAGAAGCTGCTTGATCTTGTGTTATCCTGATTATGTTTCCACAGTGCTCAAATTGTTTCTTTCTGGCTGCTTGCAGTATTTTCTCCTTGATCTGGGAGCTCTGTGTTTTAACAATCTGGCTAGCAGCTTCCGTGGGGGCGTAAGATCCTCCCACAGCCAGCACCCAGGAGGCTGCCGGCATGCCGGGAAAGCACAGGTTCTTTTTATCTGCTTAAACAAGGAAAGCATGGTGAAGGGGTTGACCAGCTTATTTTAATCCAGCATTCAGTTAGTTCAGGGGAGCATACAGGCAACATTCATTTAGTTCGGGGAAAAAATCAGCACCCCAAACTTCAGAGTAAAATACAAATAAATTACAAATATCAACAGACAGACGCAATACAATTCATAGTTACCAACATCTAGGTTCAGCCCGAGAACTCGGACTGGCCCAGAGTCATGCTCGCCACCCCTGCCGTTTCAACTGGAAAAGGAAAAGGGATCTTCAAGCTGTCTTCTCCCCTCTTATAGAGTTTTTGACATCATCAAGCGCCGCCTGAATGACCAGGGCCGATTGGTTCTTGAGTTGGCCCCTCCCCCTAGGACCCTAGGAGGTTCACATCCACTAGACTAGGTTAACACCCAATAGGTCGTGGCTCTGGAGTTAACACCTCACCTCAGCCAGCCCCATGAATCATCACACAGGAAGTTCTCTGCTCCTATGGGCATGGGTCTCTGGGCTTCCTGCCCCAGAAGAGGTCACACAGGAAGTTCTCTGCTCCCAGGCATGGGTCTCTGGGCTTCCTGCCCCAGAAGAGGAGCAGCAGGCCCAGCACCCAGCAAGGCTCAATGAGATAAACTGAGTCACTCAAAAAAAAAACAAAGGCCACTTTGGTCACACTCTGGAATTTGGCAACAATGTTCCCAGTAGTCTTCTTTTTGGGATCTTTTTCAGGAGGTGATGGGTGGATTCTTTCAATTTCTATTTTACCCTCTGGCTCTAGAATATCAGGGTAGTTCTCCTTGATAATTTCTTGAAAGATGAGATCTAGGCTTTTTTTTTGATCATGGCTTTCAGGTAGTCCAATAATTTTTAAATTATCTCTTCTGGATCTATTTTCCAGGTCGGTGGTTTTTCCAATGAGATATTTCACATTGTCTTCCATTTTTTCATTCCTTTGGTTCTGTTTTATAATATCTTGATTTCTCATCAAGTCACTAGCTTCCACTTGCTCCAATCTAATTTTTAAGGTAGTATTTTCTTCAGTGGTCTTTTGGACCTCCTTTTCCATTTGGCTAATTCTGCCTTTCAGAGCATTCTTCTCCTCATTGGCTTTTTGGAGCTCTTTTGCCATTTGAATTAGTCTATTTTTTATGGTGTTATTTTCTTCAGTATTTTTTTGGGTCTCCTTTAGCAAGTCATTGTCTTGTTTTTCATGGTTTTCTTGCATCACTCTCATTTCTCTTCCCAATTTTCCCTCTACTTCTCTAACTTGCTTTTCCAAATCCTTTTTGAGCTCTTCCATGGCCTGAGACCAGTTCCTGTTTTTCTTGGAGGCTTTTTATGTAGGCTTTTTGACTTTGTTGATTTCTTCTGGCTGTATGTTTTGGTCTTCTTTGTTACCGAAGAAAGATTCCAAAGTCTGAGTCTGAATCTGAGTCCATTTTCACTGCCTGGCCATGTTCCCAGCCAACTACTTGACCCTTGAGTTTTTAGTCAGGGTATGACTGCTTGTAGAGTACAGAGTACTTTGTCCCAAGCTTGAGGGGCTGTGCTATTGTTTTCAGAGCTTTTTCTACACAGCAAGCTCTGTCACGCCAGTGCTCCTCCCACCCCCCCCCCCAAGAACCGCCAACCCAGACCGCGACTCAGATCTGAGCAGGCTCTGCATTCCTGCTTGGATCCCACCACTTAATTCCTCCCACCAGGTGGGCCTGGGGCTGGAAGCAACTGCAGCTATAGTTCTATAGCTGCACCACTTTTGCTGCCCCCAGGGTGGTGGCTGAACCAGAAACTCCTTTCACTCAGTCCCCGCAGTTTTTTTCCCACTAACCTTCTCTGTTGTCTTTGGTGTTTGTGGGTTGAGAAGTCTGGTAACTGCCACAGCTCACTGACTCAGGGTGCTAGGGCCTGTTCCACCTGGCTCCCAGTCTGGTTGGTCCAGGCGCAGCCCATGCTGGGCTCTGCTCCACTCCGCTCCCAGGTCCATGTGATAGACCCTTCCCTTGTGACCATCCAGGCTGTCCTGGGCTACAGCCCTGCTTTCCTCTGCTATTTCGTGGGTTCTGCAGTTCTAGAATTTGTTCAGAGTCATTTTTATAGGTGTTTGGAGGGTCCTGGGGGAGAGCTTTAGGCATGTCCCTGCTTTCTAGCCACCATCTTGGCTCTGCCCCCTGCCCCCACCATTTCTTATTTTAACTCTGCGTCTTTCTGTTTCAAGTGTGTCTCTTATAAATAATATCCATTCTGGTATCCATTTCCATTTTATGAGTGAGCTCATCCCATTCATTCACAGTTATAATTGTTAACTGTGTATTTCCCTCTATTTTATTTTCTTCTATTTATCCTTCTCTTTTTTTTTACCCAGTCCCCTCCTCAAAAGTCTGTTTTGCTTTGACCACTGCCTCCTCAATTGACCTTCCCTTTTATAATTCTCAGCTTTCTGTTAGCCCCTTCTGCTCTTGACTGTTGGGTAAAATGAATTTTTATATCCAATGTGTCTGTGTATATTATATGTGTGTGTGTGTGTGTACACACATGCATATATACACACATACGCATATAGACACATGCATGTTTGTGTGTGTGTATATACGCACAGATATATACACATATGTGTGTATGTATATATGTATACATGCATATACATACATACATATGTATGTATTCTTCTCTCTGAATCAGTTCAGATGAGAGTGAGGTTCAGGCATTGCCTATTCCTCCTGCCACCCTTTTTCTCTCCTTTGTAAAAACTTTTCCTTGTCCACTTCTTTTATGTGAGATAATTTTCTTCATTCTCCCTCTCCCACCTAGGTGGGACTGTGGCAGTCCCACAATCGTGAAGATCTCAGTTCACATCTGGCCTCATACATTTGCTAGTTGTGTGACTCTGGGAAGGTCATTTAATTGCTATTTGCCTCAGTTTCCTTATCTGAAAATAAGGATAATAATAGCACCTACCTTCATGGAAGTCGTGAGGGCCAAATAAGATAATAATTGTAAAACACTTAGCACAGTGCCTGTTACATAGTAGCTATCATATAAATGTTTGTTGTTGTTGTTGTTGTTATTTTCTCTTCTCCTGGTGTCTCCCTCTTTCTCACCCTCCCTTTCTTCTTTTGAGATTATCCCAACATAGACTCGTACCTACACCCTCTAACTAGAGTCCTTCTAACTGCCCTGATGATGATAAAGCTCATAGGGATTACAAGGGTCATCTTCTCATATAGGAATGTAAGTAATTTAACCTTGTTAAGTCTCATGATTTCTCACTCATATCCACCTTCTTATACCACTCTTGAAACCTGTTTTTGAATATCAAATTTCCATTCAGCTCTGGTCTTTTCATCAGGAATCTTTGAAAGTCCTCTATTTCATTACATGTCCACTTCCCCCTGAAGGAGTACACTCAGTTTTGCTGGATAAGTTATTCTTGGTTGTAATCCCACCTCCGTTGCCTTTTAGAATGTTCCAAGGCTTCTGCTCCTTTATCACGGTAGCTGCTAAATCTTGTGTAATCCTGATTGTGGCTCCATGGTATTTGAATTCTTTCTTTCTGGCTGCTTATAAGATTTTCTTCTCGACCTGGGAGCTCTCAAATTTGTCTATACTATTTCTGTGAGTTTTCATTCTGAGATTTCTTTCAGGTGGTAATCAATGGATTGTTTCCATTTCTACTTTGCCCTCTGGTTCTAAGATATCTGGGTAGTTTTTCCTTTATAATTTCTTGAAATAATGATGTTTAGGTTATTTTTTGATCCTGGTTTTCAGGTAGTTCAATAATTCTGAAATTATGTCTCCTTGATCTATTTTCCAGGTTGGTTGTTTTTCCTGAGATACTTCATATTTTCTTCTATTTTTAAATGTTTTGACTTTGTTTTATTGTTTTGTGCTGTCTCATGGATTCATTAGCTTCTATTTGAATAGTTCTAATTTTCAAGGGATTATTTTCTTCGGTGAGATTTTGTATCTCTTTCACCATTTGGATGAATCTGATTTTTAAGGAGTTATTTTCTTCTTTGACAAAGCTTTTAGCTTTCTCTTCAAAATTTTAATGCATTTCTCTCAATTCTTTTCTAAATTGTTCCTCTACCTCTCTTATTTGGTTAAATTTTTTTGCTATTTTTTATCTTTTGCTCAGGCTCTTCTGGAAAACTTATTTGGATTGTGTCAAATCTGCATTTTTTTTCTTCAAGGATTTTTGCTTGTAGATGTTTCCATGTGGTTATCTTCTTCTGAGTTTGTGCCCTGAGCATCCCCGTCACCATAGTAGCTTCTTATGTCAGGTTCTTTTTTGTTGTTTTCTCATTTTTTCAGCTTATTTCTAGACTTTGGGCTTCATGTTAGAGGTGGAGTCTGCTCCCCTGGCCTGAGCTTCAGGCTTTTTTGTCCACAGTTAGGTCTGAGGGCCCATAAGTTTTTGATGCTTAGAACATGGTGTGATCTGAGGAGAGATCTGGTCAACTGTAACTGTTCCTCTCCATTGTGGAACTCTGATTCAAAACTCAGTAATGGCAAAGGAGCTGCTGTTTGATGCCTGGTCCTACACCCAGTGGTAGCACATGGGTCCCTTTTAATCTCATTCTGATCAGGTATTCAATGTCCTTACTGTTCCTGTGTGCTAGATGCCCTCACAGCTGCTGCTGCCACCTCTGCCTTCAAGGCTTATAGCTGGTGCCCCTTCCACCGTGCTGCACTCTTTGCCAGCCTCCGCCCACGTCTATACACACACGTCTATATACGCCTCTTTCTGTCTTCCTACGATACCTTGGGTTGGGAAAATGACTCACTCTGACTTTTTGTTGCTCATCTTGCTCAGATTTTGGTTTGATGCTTTTAAAAAAAGTTTTTGAGAGGGTTGTGTTGAAAGGCTTCAGCAGCAATGCTTATTTCATTCCACCATGCTGGCTCCACCTCTTCCCTCCACCAAAGAACAATCCAATATTCAATAAATCGTTTGTAAAAATAGGTAACTTTCCATTGATGAGGGCTTCTGCATATTTAGGTGGGTTTATCCTCAGACTACAGGCACAGTCCATCACAATCCAGTACTCAAAGCTCTATGAGCTTTGTAAGACCTGTCAAATCTTTAGTGTCAGTAGCATCCTCTCTGAGGACCTAGGTACCACATGGAACTATGACAAGGCTCCAGAACAGGGTGAAGAGGCCCAGAAAAGGATGGTATGGTCATGTGAGAGTGAAAGATAACAAGAGTGAAAGAATCCTTTATTAATAATGATGGAAAAACATGGGCAAGAATTTCACAGCATGGTGCAGTGGGGAAGAGGATTGGATTTGGAGACCTGGGTTAAAATCCTACCTCAGAAGCTTGTTAGCTGTGTGATTTTGGGTAAATGACTTAACTTCTCTAGTTACTTTGTTCTCTGTAAAATGAAGAGGTTGGAATGCATAGGCACTAAGGTTCTTTCCAAATGATCACATGAAATAATATTTGTAAAGTGCATAGCAGTGTCTGGCACACAGTAGATGCCTAATAAATGCTTATTCCTTTTCCAGCTTTGGAGCTATGATTCTATTAAAACACACACACACACACACACTAGAATGTGAAGGTTGATGCATTGTGAAAGCATACCCAGGACTCAATAGTTAGGTCCCTGACTCCAAAACTAGGGTTCATTCTACTATATTACTTTGTCTGCACAATGATGAACATATCAACCTCCTCATACTGTCTGCCACTTGATTTTTTCCAAAGATTCTTTCTGTAATCCTAGATAAAAGGTCTTATACCTCCACATTTTAATTAATTATAATACCTAATTATTTTATCCCTCTGTGTGATGGTAGTCTGTAAAAGATTAAGATTAAAAGAATTACAGAGTCATAGCAATCTGTCCCAGGACAGTTTCTATCTAAACTTAGTTGAAAATAATGACAAGGATTTCATAGTAAGTGGAAAGAGGACTGCCTTTGGAATCAGGGGACTTGGGTACAAATTCTGGCTTTGTTACTATTTTTGTAACCTTGCAAGACACTTAACTTCCCTGTGCCTCAGTTTCCTCATCTGTAAAATGAGAAATTAATTGAAGGATCAAATGAAACTGTATTCATAAAGCACTGTGATTTGCTTAGAGTCACACAGCTAGTAATTGTCAGAAATAGGATTTGAACCAAGATCTTTTGATACCAAACCTAGCACTCTTTCTGATATAATATGTTGCCTTGAAGTAAACATCTAAGTGATTTTTAAAAAATTCTTAAGTGGTCCTCAATTGATTTTTTTTAACCTCCTCTGAGCCTTCTTAGGGAGAAAAAACAGTTCCTTATTTCTGAAAACACTATTTTCCTGGAACAGTCTTTTATTTCCACTAGATGTTTTGGAGGGGGGGAGGGGGAAAAGAGGTAATGAAAAGAAAGGAGAGTCTGGGTATCTTGGACCTTCCTTGCACTGAATTGGAAGAGAATGAATAGGGAAGTGTGGGCTTGGGTGCACGTGTTTACAAACAAAATGGGAATTGTGAAATTCTGGGACGCCGGTGCTGCTGGCTGTTTGGGCATCTGGCAGTAAGTGATGACATCTGGGCTTTCGATTGTGTAGGGCTTGGCAGTGAAAGGCAGTGCAGTACAGTGGGAAGAGCTGTGGACTAGGAGCCAGGATAATTGAATTTCATAATTAATAGCTGGAGGGTGCAGTAGATAGAGTCCAGGGCCTGGAGTCAGGAAAACATGAGTTCAAACCTGACCGCAGATATTTACTAGCTGTGTGACCCTGGGCAAGTCACTTAACATCTGTCTACCTCAGTTTCCTGCCAGGGTTCCTGGGACAACCAAATGAAATAATAATTGTAAAAGCCTTAGCCAGTGCCTGACACATAACTAAATAATTAATTAATAATTAAATAATTATTAATTAATAATAAATAATAATTAATAAATGCTTATTTCCTTCTCTCCTACTTTCTTACTTCCTGCTTTCTTCCCTCCTTCCCTTCCTTCCTCCTCTCTTTCCTCCTTCCCTCCCTGTCCCTTTAACAAATGATTGTTTCCTTCCTTCCTTTACTCCTTCCCTTACTTTCCCTTCCTTCCTTCCTTCCCTCCCTCCTTGCCTGTCATTCCTTCCTCCCTCCCTGTCATTCTTTCCTTCCTTCCCTCCCAGTCCTTCCTTCCTTCCTTCCTTCCTTCCTTCCTTCCTTCCTTCCTTCCTTCCTTCCTTCCTTCCTTCCTTCCCTCCTTGTCCTTCCTTTCTTCCTTCTCTCCCTGTCCTTCTCTCCTGTCTTTCCTTCCTTCTTTCCCTCTGTCCTTTGCTAAAGGGACCAGGAAAGGTCTACCAAAGAAGATATTATTCAGCTGAACCTTGAAGGAAATCAAGCACTATTAGCAAGTAGGGGTGAGGAGGGAAAGCAATTCCAGGCATTGGGGATAGCCAGGACAAAGATGAAGAGGCAGAAAATGGAGTTTGCCCTGTGAGGACTAGTGAGTAGGCCTGATGTGGGGGAAGCCCAACCCCACCTGGAGCTTACCTGTCAGTGAAGTCAGCTGCTAGAGGGAGGGGGAGGACCGGCCAGCTGGTAACTTCTCATTTTAATGACTAATTCTTGCTAATAAGGTGCTAAGCTCAGTCACGTCTACACTGCCGGAAGCCTGTGAATGCTGTCAACACCCTCTCTATCTGGTGCTCTGGGGCTAAGTCTCATTGGCCCGCCTTATTTTCAGCTCTTGTCACTGTTTGGCAAGTGTCTGATGGGTCTCATCTCTGACCTTGTGTGAATGTAGACAGATCAGTCGACCTCTCCAAGACTCTGTCTCATCATCCATAAAATCCACTTTGCCTACCTCGCAGGGCTAGTAAAACTCAAGAAGGACTCAAGAAAATGCTTTGAAAACCGCCAAGTGTTGCACACATGTAAGGGATTATTAGCAGCCCAAGTATACGAGCAACCTCCTCCCTTTCCTAACTCTAAACAGACGCTGTCTTCAAAGGGTCATCTTGTTTTTATTTGTTTTCCCAGATGCCTGAAAAGAACCCAGTAAAGGTGGGACCCTTAAGATGCGTCCAAGGATGCTTTATTCCATCAATCCTCAAAGCTCAGGGCCTAGGGGCTCATCTCCAAATGTCTTTCCATGTATGAATGTGCCCAATGACAGGCTCTTGAATGGACCTTGGAGGCCATTTATTCCAATCCATCGTGGAATAGGAGTCCCCTCTATGACATGCCCCCAAAGTGGTCCTCTATAGAGCTATGACTTCAGCTGGATGATGGGGGCTTTGGCCCAGGGCACCACATTTTAGAGGCCAGTAACAACATTGAAATGCCTTTCATGGTGCACCTGGGTGGCATACTTCCTTCCCTGAGCCCCTGGTGAGATCTCTTTCCCCAGCCCTCCCTTCTCATGCCGGTGACCTTTCCAGCAATGGGCTTGTGTTGTTCGGGGCTATCTGCTCACAGGGGCTGGTATTCTGGGTTAGCTTCTGGGAATCCCCGAACGAATTTGTCTCAGAAGTTTAATTCAAGGGCATGTTCTCTGTCTTGCTCATCTCAGGTCTCTGAATTCTAGCTATTGCTCCAGTCAGCTATCCTCTGACTAAAGAACTTCAGTGATGGGGAACTTGCTACCTCCAAAAACCCTCCATCACTGTGGGCAGAAAGACCATCACCACATGCCATGCAGCAGCTCTCTTGGGCAGAGACTGGCATTACTTGCTGCTTCTAGCGGCCTCTGCATGCCTTGGATTTGCTTCATCTAATTTGTCACAAGCCAGATGACTAAGCTATTTAATAGTTAAAATAAATGAGAGGCAGGGGGTTGGAGTGGATAGTGTATTGAACTTGGACTGGGGAGGAGCCAGCTTCAAACGTGGTCTCTAATATTTATGAGCTGTGTGACTATGGGCAAATCATTTGACCGCCTCTCTGAGCCCCTGAGCCTACTCATCTGTAAAGTGGAGGCAATGATACCTCTAGCACCCACCTCACAGGGTGGCCCTGAGGCTCTAAAAAGATAACATCTAAAGTACTTCAATACAAATATAATAAGTCTTAGATGAGGTTGATTATATATTAATACACACACAGATATATATGTACACATTAATATTGATAAATTATATAAATACAATATATAAAATATAGAATATAAATTCCAGCTATTACTGTTATCTTTGTTGTGGTGCTGATTATGCGGAGCTGACGTAAGCTGAAGCTGAGAGGGAGGGTGAAGAACTGAAGCTTTAGACCTTGACCGAGTCACTTAACCCCAACTGCCCTGCCTTCCCCCCTTCAAAAAGAAGAGAACTGAAGCTTTAACAACAGATCATTCCAAGAGCGTGATTAGGATTCTTCTTATAGTTCTCATCTCCATAGGGCTTTAAAGTTTACAAAGTGCAGTAGTGTTGGACCCTGTGACTGGGAGGAATCCCAAGATACTTCATTGACGGCCAGTCACACAGTGTGTGTATATACATGTATGTGTGTATGTGTGTGTATGTGTCTGGGCTGTTCTTAACTCAGCCCAGTCACCTGGTATCACAATAAAATGAAATACTCCTAGGTCTTGGATATGAGGAAATTTAATTAGCTATAGTAGGGGAAGGATTTTCAGAGAGGACAGTATGCGTTGATGGAGCTAAGCAAAGTTCCCTTTGATGTCAAAGGCCCGAGCCTTTGTCTCCAGAGCCAATTAAGTCTGGACAACGGTTTTAGGGCCTTGTAGAGAAAAGCTATGCTAACTTACATGGTGGCAGGGGGTTAAGCTACATCTCCCATCACACTCATCTATAATTAATTAACACCCTTTGGCCCTCAAGATCGCCAAAGCAGAGAGGTGGGACCATTTGGGGATCCAAATGCTTTGTCACATACCTCTCAAGCTGCTGGCTGCCATTTTGTGAGGTTTTTTTTAGCCCTTTCAAGGATGCTCTTGCTAACTTTATTTTAATTTTAAAACATTTGACTGAAATCTTTTGTTTCTATATCACCTTCATTTCCTGATATATATGCCTCAGCATCATTTCAGATTGTTTTCCAGGACCAATTCACATGTCCACCAATAGGGTATGTGTGCTTGCCTTTGCCCAGTTGCCTTTGTCTAGAGGCTTTAGCCAATGAACCCTTCCTCAAACAATATTTTTAAATGTAAAAAAGCAGCTACAACAACTGGATATATAGTAACAAAGGAAACCAATTATGTTGAAATACAATTATCGAAATATATATTTAAAACCACAGATAGGCTAAAAACCTCCATACTAGATGAATTCTAAAGTGTCTTCTGGCTCTCTGTCTGTGGGCCCGTGTACAGTGAGGAGAATGCTGGGCTGGGAGTCAGGAGAGCTGGGTTCTAGTCCTGCTTCTTCTAGTACCTTGATGCATTGTTCTTTGCGTGGGTTGGATGAAATAACCCAGTAGAATATAAACTCCCTGAGGGCAGGGATTGTGTTCTCAGAATACCTCCTGACACTGTTTTAGGCTCCAGACCTGTAATTTCTTTGGTGGAGGTTCCTACCTTACTGGTAAGGAAACTTATCCTATCAATGGAAATCGGTGACTGCTTTGAAACTATAAATCTTAAGAAATTTCTGGGGAGGTTAATTAGCTCACCCAGGGTTACACAGCCAGGAGGATTTGGAGGTGCCACTTGGTCAGGGGCTTTCCTGACTCTGAGGCTGGGTCTCTGTTCCCTCAGCTATGCTGTGTCTCTGTCTGATCCACAGTGGGAAATGAATAAGGGCTTTTTGAAATGCTCTCTAAGGCAGTTCTGGAAGTGGGGTCCATGACCCAGCCCCACAGAAAGGAAAGAAAGACAGGGAAGAAAGGAAGGAAGGAAGCAAAGGAAGGGAGAAAAAAGGATGGAGGGAGAAAGGAAGAGAGGAAAGGAAGAAGGGAAGAAGGAAGAAAGAAAAGGAGGAAGGAAGGAAGGAGGGAAATAATCATTTATTAAGTGCCTGCTAAATGGCAGACACTGTGTAAGTGCTTCACAAATATCTCACTTTATCCTCATGCCAATCCTGTGAGGTAGTCGTATATCCCTTTTACAGATGGGGAAATGGAGGCAGGCAGAGGTTAAGTAACTTACCCAGAATTACACGATGAGCAAGTGCCTGAGGTCAGATTTGAACTCTGGTCTTTCTGACTCCAGGCCGCAGTGTTTCCTCTACGGTGCCACCTAGCACCCTCCATAGGTGCGTGATTGATCATCTAGTTGGAGAATGGGAAGATGGGTCACATTTCATGTTCCCTAAAACAGGAAATTGTGTCTGTGAAAACTTCCAACATCCCCCATCTAAGATTCTATAAAGAAATATCTAGATATATATGCATATATTTATATATAAATATGCATATACATACATAAAGACAGAGGAGAGAGTGAGAGAGAGAGAGAGAGAGAGAGAGAGAGAGAGAGAGAGAGAGAAAGAGAGCACCATAATGGCAGTGGCAATTATAACCTAATCACTATGTGGTCAGCTATGCAGATGCCACTGGGAAAAATCTGTCTTCCTTGAACCCCACCCCCAGCCTTCCAGGTCACCTGGAGGCTACAACAAACATCCCTCAGATGGCAGGCTCTGTCTCTAGTGGTCAATGAATAACTACTCCCTTCCTTTCATTTTGGGTGCTAATGAAGGAATGGAAAAACGAGGAGGTATGGATGGATTGTGATATTTAGCCCAGATCTTATTGCATTAGCTTTCTCCAACAAGCCCACCCCTCTTCTAAATTGTCAAGGGGACCACCATCGTTCTAATCATACACTCCCCATCTCAGTGTCATCTTCAAAGGCTCACTCTCCCTCCCAACCACCTTCCCCCCACCCCATTTTTAATCAGTTGCCAAATCTTGTCATTTCTATCTCTGCAACCCCTCTCAGTCTGTTCCCTTCTTATACTTATTAGTCTGTTTGTACATGTAGGTAGCTTATAAATAAGCAAATATACACATACTGGAGGTTCTTGCTCAGATTTTCTCCTTTTAATTGATGGGGTGCATGATCAAAAAAGTTTTTAAAAAATCAATGCTCTGAAGTCCTTCTTAGTTCTAAAAGTCTATGATTTCAGGGGAAGAAATCACATCATTTGCCTTGGCCTAAACTTTCATAGGTGAGGACTGATTTCATAGGATCATAAGCTTAGAGCTGGAAGGAACACTGGAGGTCATAAAATCCAAGCCCCTAATATTCCAGATGAGGAATCCAAAGTTCAGAGAAAGTGCCTGCCTTGCCCAAGGCCACAAAGTTAACAGGAGAAAGCTTTTATGATAGTCCATTCAAACCAAAGCATAATTGATTGTGGAGTCCTTGAAAAGGAATCCAAGAGCCTTTACTTACCATTCAGCTATGAGCCCTTGGGTGCTCTCCTCATGCCAGGAAATGGTGCCAGGAAAACTGCCTCCTCTCTGCTTTTCCCCCTACATCCTCTTCCTTTTAATTAAAGCAATAAGACTACCTTGGAGAGGCTGGCTTAGTGAGCTCTTCATGCAAGATTTTCAGACTCAGAAGGTTCAGCTGTATTTAGGGGAAGGCATCTGAACATGTCTGTGTTTTATTCAACTGCCTTTGTTTCTCAGAGTTCACTCCCAAGAAGAAAATTCTTGTTTTTGTGAACACATGTGCAATTTCCAAATGCTCTCTGCCTCCTCTCCTCTTAGGCTATTGACTTCCTCACTGTAAAATGTGATGTAAAATCTATTTTTCATTTATCACCCCACTGATAATAAATAAATAATAATAACTTATATTTACATAGCATTTTAAGTTTTACAAAGTACTTTACATAAATTTCTCATTTGATAGTTGCAATGAGCCTGTGAAGTAAGTGCTATTATGATCAAATCCATTTTACAGATGAGGAAACTGAAACTAAAAGTTAAGTGACTTGCTCAGAATCACAGCTGTTGTGCGAGGCAGAATTTGAAATCAGCCCTTCCTGAATCCCAAATACAACCCTGTAACCACCACACCACCTGGCTTCCCCTAGATTAAAAAAAATTTTATAAAAACAACTAAAATGATTTTCTGTAATTATGGCCAGTGCAAATGACTTGATGAAAATACCACAGAAAATGCCATTTGCTGGAGCAGACCATGACCTAAGCCCAGGGATTATGGGGTGATTGGAAGAGTTGGCTTAAACTGTGTTCTTTGGTGAAGTTATTTATTTGAGGCCACAACAGGAAAGATGGGAACTCTTAGACTAACCCCTGCCCCCCAACACACCCCTCCCTTGCCTGGTTGCTGCACAGCACCCTCTGGAGGGCACGGGGACTAACTCCCACTGAAAAAAAATTGGCCTCAATTTTGCATTCTGACAGCAGTTTTGGAAAGTCAACAAGCGTCTCCACACGCAGGAAAAACCCATCACTGAGAGCCACACGTTGGTTTGATTTATTCTTCAGGCCCTAAACACAGCGTGACTCTTAAAAATGCTCTCAGACAAACTCCCTGAATGTTTTTCTTTTTTAATTCTCTCCCTAGGTAGTTGGGACTCTGTGCCCAGCCCCATCTGTCTCTGGCCCCAAGGGGGTTCCTGGCCCCAGGCTGGCCATCTCAGGGAGGGGAGATGCCCTGAATTTCTCAGTGACAGGAGGAAGAGAAACAGTTTGATAAGGAGCAGCCTAGTCTGTCCTCCTCCTTCTAGTAAAGACCTTTGGAGAATGAAGGAATGAACCATTTAACTCCCTCTTTTCGCCATCTCTCTAAGATTACAGCCAACAACTCAGAAATAAAAAAAATAAAAACTATTTTAGCAAATGATTGGAAAGAAAAGTGAAATATTTTTGGCCCTCTCGACTCTATTTTCTTTGCTTTCAGCATTGAGTATTTTTGCTCTCGACTCACTGCTGAGAACTACCGAAAAGCCTAGCAACTGGTGTCAATTGGTGCCTCCCTTTGGGTTGAGACTGTCACCAGCCTGCACCCTGTTCTTCTCTGGGGAACCTATGATTCTGTATTAGGGGACCCCTACAAGAAGAGCTGTTGTGATCAGAGGCAAAACTGAAGGCTTCTCCAATGTGCATTATGAAAGAGAAGAGATTTGGGGAACTCCCTTGAAATGCTCGTAGCAGCCAGAATTGTAATGGCAGCCTCTCCCTCGCAGTAACGTTGTCACTGATGGATTTAGTCCCATAAACAGAATCCTCCGGCCCCGTATGATGAGTCCTGTATGGCTCCATCTGCTGCTGCTTATAGCTTATTCAGCAAAGAGCAGGATTTGCCTTTGGCTAACCAATGGTGACATCGGACATGTGGCCCTGTCTCATGAAATTAGAGCCATCAGGATGTGGTGGAAAAAGCTCCTGGATTTGGAATCAGAGCGGTACACTGCTGTAGCCCACATACTTTGGCTTATTCTCCCTGAACGAGGTGGGCTATCTCAGACACCTTGGGGTTCTTGGGCAACTAGGTGGCACAGTGTATAGTATTGGAGTTAGGAAGACCTGAGTTCAGATCCAGCCTCAGACACTTATTAGCAGTGTGTCCCTGGTCAAGTCACTTACCTTGTCTGCCTCAGTTTCCTCATCTGTAAAATGGGGGGTAATAACAGAATCCCTAACTCTCAGAGTTGTTGTAGGGGTCAGATGAAACAGCATAAGTATGGTGCTTTGTAAACCTTAAAATGCGATGTAAAGGCTAATTATTGTTACTGCTACAATTAATATTGTTCCAGACAGCGCTTCTCAAACCGTGGATCTTGACCCCATACGAGGTCGCCAAAAATTTGGCAACAGTAAAAAGTTTCTGAAAGTGCAAAATTAATTAAATTAATTAAAATGAATTAAAAATCAAACCCATAGTGAATGCGAGGTGTTTCTGGCAGTGCATTTTCTTTCGGCCTCAGTTTTCCCTTCTGTAAAGTGAGGAAGGTGGATCAGATGACCTGTAAGATTCCCTTCTGGCTCCTAAATCTGTGATCTCCGTTTGAAGCCTGACTCCGCCTGAGGCCTGACTTGTATAATCTTGGGGAAATCTCTTCATTTCTCTGGCTTTAAGCTTTTCCATTTTTAAGATGGGGAGATTGGACTAGATGTTTGTAAGGTCCTTACTTGTTCTTATAGCTATTATGCTCTAAATGCTCGGGTCTGGGTTAAAGTATTCTTGTATGAGGGGAGCGGTCAGGGACAGAATTGGGTGCCCCTTGTGCCTTTTCAGTGTTGAGTTCTCTATCAACCTAGCCAAAGTCATCCTTCTGAACAGAGCTGTAACTAGGGCGGGGTGGCTATGACTTTGCCACCCTTTGCTGAAATTTGTAGGGTGATGACAGGGGGCCATCTTTCATCATCCTGTTCTACATCTTGCCACTGGACCCAGATGTTTCCAGAGGAGAAAGTGAAGCTGGTGACTTTGCACAGCCCTCCCTCACTTAAATCCAATTCACTTGCAAGTCATGGCATCACCTCCATGATGTCATGGTCCTCTTCAAGAACGAAGGACAAACAGTAACCATACACTTGTATTCCCTCAGAAGGTAGAAGCACCTGAGCTTAGCCCTTAGTTTAGAGCTAAGGGAGGAAGCTATCAGGTGATTCTCACCCTCCCCACCATGAAATCCCCCCTGCTCCCATACCAACTGCTCCCTATGCCAGCTGTAGCTTCTCCAACCATGCCCTTCCAAGACTTCAAGATCTTTGCCTATGGAAGCTAGACTTCTGGGATCTGAAGGGACCTTTTGTTCTGAAGTCCCGGTTCACTTCTCGGGATCTCTCTCCATCTTCCCAATGGATTTGTCTTAAAATGTGATTTGAGGGCACGTTTAGCACTTTTTCTTGCCCAGAAGAGTTCTTTGGCATTTGCTATGGGAGCCAAAACTGCCACTTATGGATCTATCATTGCTTAAGAGACAACGATTAGGGAGACACTGGAGAGACTTCAACTAAAACCACCGCCGCCGCTACCACCTCACCTGCCGCTTAAACTTCAGAATGGATGATTAATTTGTTTATTTTCTGAGTACTTTCCAATCTTCAAGCCCCCTATTAGGCTGCAGAGGAAGGGGTAATATTTTAAATATTTATCACTTAAGGAAGCTTTTAGGACTCTGGGTAGCTCCAGGTGAATGAATGAATGAATGAATGAAGCACCACTTAATATGCCTCTCATGACTTAAACACTGTACCAGGTGCTGATTCTACAAGTACAAAAGTGAGACTGTCTTTGGCCTCAAGGAATTATATTATAATAAGGGAGGACAATGCCTATATAGAGGAGTGTGACTAGGGAAGGGAGTTTTGGTTTGGGAAATTAACTGGGATGTCCAGTGGGGCCATGGGGAAAGTGGTTTTCGTGCCTTTCTCCAAGCAAGGTTGGCTTGATTATTCTTCCCAGAGCAACCAGCAAAAGGGATGGTATAGAGGAGAGTGGGAATGCTTGTGGCAGCCCCCAGAAGCCAAGATATCTGAGATGGGTGGCAAGGGTGTTTATGTGTTGGAGGAGGGTTCCTGGGAGAAGTCAGGGGTACCGTAAAGAAGGAAAGGGGTGTTGAAGAGAGCATGGAAGGTATCCCAATATAAATTACCTCTACTTCACAAGTTTGTCTTGGACTAAGCCTGCTGCAAAAGGCCATATTCATCCCATTCTCTATGAATCCCTGGAATTGAGTACGGGTTGAATACAGTGTCTGAGGAGCTCTGGCTTAAGAGGCATCCATATTGAATCTGGTTGTTCTTTTTTTTAATGCTGTCCTCTGTTATAAATCAGAGAATAAGTGGAAAATAGACACCTCTTCCTAGAGCCTGAGTAACCAGGAATAACTCATCTTTATAAAAGAAGGCTGAAATGGATATTGTTAAGCATTCCGCTGGTGGATTTTGGCCAGTTATACTAAAAGTACTCTAATACGTTAATGTGTTTAGGGTAAGGTATGCCAGACATTTATCGAATGTTGGAGTAAGCTACAGTATGGGGGAAGAAGGGAGGAGTTGCCTGGTATGCAATTTCATTGTGAAATGTGTTGGCCTATGCCCAACTTTAAGGTTATCTTTTCCTTCATAGGTCAAGGTAGGGTCAGAGGCATGGCTTTTGAAAATGTGCGAGGAGTGTGTCTCCCTCCCTCCCCACAGCCCCATCCCCATACACACACACACACACACACACACACACACACACACACACACAAACTAATCTACCCTGCTCAAGGAAAGGGAATTGGAATGTGTTCAACTGGGTTTAACAAACTGGATTTATCTCATCTTCTTTGTGTTGGAAAAATGTATGCAAAGTAAAATAAACACTTGTCTAAATCCTTTCCAGAGCTGGGAGGGCTTGCTTGAGTTCTGCGTTGGGTGGTGTGATTTGCTGAAGGATTCCGTTAAGCAGTCTGGTGACATTACTCTTCAGAGCCAAGGATTGGAGAGGCGGGGTGGGACTGATGCTAGGGATGCTAGATTGGGAGGCAGAGGATCAAAAGTGGAATGCTTGCTCAGTGACTTACTTGGGGAGTCACCTTGGGCAAACAGGTCATCTCTACCCTGCTTGGCCTCAGTTTCCAGGAAACATAACTTATTTTCTGTGATTCTATGCTTCCTCTGCTGCTAAATGAAGAAGCTGGACTACATGACTTCAAAAGTTTCTTCTGGCTCTAAATCTATGATCCTATGATCCCTCAAATATTTTTTAAAATTTTATTCATCTTTTGTTTTCATATCACTTTTATTTCTGAATATATCCTACACCTTTTCTATACAGGAGCACCATCACTTATAAAAATGAATAAAATGGGGTGGGGGAGGGGGAGGCAGCAAGCAAAACCAATGAACCCACCAACCAGGTCTGACAGTATATGCAACGCTCCTCATCCATAGCATCCCACCTCTCCCAAGGCGGGGGAAGAGCATATTTTCCCATCTCTCAGGACAGGACAGTTGTGATATGACTCCCCTTTTCAGAGACAATGCTTGTCAGACATACCTGCTCCGTATAAGAAGTATGGACTCCAGAGGCACCCTGACAAATATGCAAAGAATCCTTAACCAGGAATGTCTAGATCTAGTGCTTAAAGGTGACATCTACTGAAGTGTGTGACTGTGGACAGGTCCTTTCACCTCTCTGAGGCTTGGGCTCCTCATTGGTGAAACAGGAATGATTCTATTTATATTTGGGTATGCTTAGGGATGTGAGGAAGTACTTTGTCAGCCTTAAAGTGCTATTATTTTCTGGGGTCACCAGATTTTGGAAAGACTCTTTTTTTCTGATAAGAGAGTCTTAGACAGAGGAGCTCCTCATTCAATTCAATTCAAACATTTATTAAGCACTTACTGTGTGCCAAGTTCTATGCTAGACACTGGGGACTGAAATATATAATAAACAAACAAAGTCATGGCAGAGGGTCTTTGGGGTAGCACTATCACCTGAGGAAATCAGGAAAGGTTGCTTGGAAGGGAATAAGCATTTAGATAGGTCCTACTATGTGCCAGGCACTATGCTTGGAGTTTTACAAATATTATCTCATTTCATCCTCACAACTACCTTTGAAGGTACATGCTGTTATCTCTATTTCATAGTTGAGGAAACTGAAGAAAACAGAGGTTAAGTGATTTGCCTCCAAGAGCCAATGCTCTGTTTGCCATTCAAAGTCCTTCATAACCTAGCTCTGCCTCCCCACCTTTCCAGTCTTCATACATCATATTCCCCACCTCTTTGATCCAGTGACACACCTCTTGGCTGTTCCATAAACAAGACACTCTATCTCTTGACTCTGGGCATTCTCTTTCTGTCCCCCATGCCTGCAACCTTCTCCATCTTCTGCTTGGACCGCTGACCAACCCGACTTCCTAGGTCCCAACTTAAATCCCACTTTCTACGAAGCCTTCCTCAACCCCTCTTAATTCCAATTCCTTGTCTTGCCACTGGCCTGGAGAAGAGGGCGAGTCTTTTTGCAGCTCTGCCTTACTTAAATCCAATTCATTGGTAAGTCAAAACATCACCTTTGTGAAGTCACTGGTACTCTTCCAGAACTAAGGGAGAACAACAACAATCCCTCTGTTAAATATTTCCTATTTATCTTTATTTTGCTCTGCCCAGTTTGTCTGCCTGTTGTCTCTCCATCAGCCTATGAATGCCTTGAGTACAGGGATTATCTTTTCCCTTTTTCTTCTATCTCTAGTGTTTAGCACAGTGCCAGGTATATAGTAGGTGCTTAATACATGTTTACTGATTGATTAAGAAGGAGGTAGCACTTGGAAAGGAACTTTGATAAGAGTTAAGGGTTGTTCCAAAAGGTGTAAGATATTGGAGGAAGAAGGATTTTAACCGATTGAGAGGATAGATTTATCAAAGGGGAAGGAGCGCCAGGGTGGTCTTGGTAACTGGAAGGTCTCAGCTAGCTGGTGCTACCTCTCAAGGTTTAACATTCATCCTTGGTCTAATCAAGTGGCTTTTCCAGCCCAAGCTCCTAAATACCTCTCCCTGGTAAGTGACTCAGCCTAAAGGACGTGGAGTTTGATAAGGAAACCCATCTGGGTTTTGTCCATTCCAGGCATTCTCCTGGAGAAGTTTTAAATGCCTCCAGTTTGGCCTAGGTGCCATCATAGGCATTTCAAGCTCAAGGAATCTCAGTGATGATGCCAGCCCAATCCCCACATTTTTCAGATGTAGAAACTGAGGACCAGAGAAGATGAGAAAGTTAGTTCATGTCACACAACTGGTTGTGGAATGACCAACAAACTCCTTTGACTCGACCTTTTCTGGCTCTTCTTCTCATTAACCTATCTAAGCCATTTGCGCAAAGTGCTCTCTATGCAACATTAAACAGAATTTCTCAAAAAAATACTTACAGCTAACATTTATATGTTGCGTTAAGGTCTTCAAAGTGCTTTTACGTATGACATCTTGTTTCAATAAAATACCAATCTTACTGTATTGAATGCAGGGAAAAAACTCTCCTAAAGACAGCTTTCATAGTATGCCTTTAATTAAAATGTTACATTTTCCCCAATTGCAAAAGATAAAGGAACTTCTATCCTCATTCATAGAATTGTAGATTCAGAGCTAACAATAACTAAGCATTTATGTAGTACTTTGTAAAGATAAAGGCCAGTTAGGTCACTGGCTAGATCACTGGCCCAGGAAGCAGGAGGACCTGAGTTCAAATCTGACCTTAGACACTTCCTAGCTGTATGAACTTGGGCAAGTCACTTAACTCTGTTTGCCTCGGTTTCTTTATCTGTAAAATGAGCTGGAGAAGGAAATGGCAAACCACTCCCGTATCTTTGGCAAGAAAAACCCCAGAAGGGGTAACAAAGTGTTGAACACAACTGAAATGAATGTAGAACATAATTACAAAGATTTATTATTTCATTTGATCCTCATAACAACTCTGGAAGGTAGGTGACCTTGTGTACTTCTAGCTTACAGATGAGAAAACAAAGCCAAGAAGGTTAAGTTACTTGCTCAGGGTCTCACAGCTAATAAATGTCTTAAGGCAGGATTCAGATTTAGGTTGTCTTAAACTCCAAGTGTGGTATCTATCCACTGTTCCGCCAAGTTGCCTCTGGAGCCAGATTGTCGATTTAGAGCTTAGCGGTCTTCTAGACTAATCCATTTATACTATAGCTGAGATAAATATCTGAGTCAGGATTTGAACTTCAAGCTCAGAGAGGTTTCCACAGAATCATAGTGTTTTGGCCACTGTCTTTCATCATAATTTGCATTATGAGCCACAGACACTGACAAAAGTCCTCTTCCCAAATTTATTTAAAGAAATTCTCAAGGGAAAGGAAGGAAATAAATGTCTACTATGTGCCTGGTGCTGTGCTAAGTCCTTTTGAAATAGATATTGGATCCTCACAACAACCTTGGGAAGGAGTTGCTATTAGCATGTCCACTTCAACAGTTGAGGAAACTAAAGCAAACAGCAGTTAAGTGACTGGGTTATATACCTGCCAAGTGTCTGTGGTTGAATTTGAACTCAGGGCTTCCTAACTCCATGCCCAGGGCACTATCTGCTACATCACCAGCTGCCTTCGACAAATCATTGTAAGTTGAACCTCAGAGCTGCCAGAAAAATACAAAATATGGTTTGTATACACAGTTTGAAGTAGTCCAACTTAATTTCAGATTGAATGCAATTTTTTTTAAATTTTACATCTGTGAAATCAAAACCAGACGTGTTGCTTTATTAAAATGCAGTGCCTAATGCTAATTTTTTTCCCATGGCTAATGTAATAGGTCTAAAATTTTGGACTTCTCTGAATATATTTATTTTGGAGGACCCCAAATCACATGAATCTTCCTGTCCTCTTCCCCCTCCTCCCGCCCCTTTGTTTTTATATCCATCCTTATTGATAATTTCTGGCAGTTTTTCCTTCTAAATGTCTTCTGTCTTTTCAACAAGGCTGCTAGAAAAGGGAGGGCTGGGATTTTGGTTGGCTGCTTGCTAGAATTTGTTCAGGGATTCAGCACCTCATTTCCCTTTGGGGCTTTGAGTTCCAGTTTGTGATCAGCCCTAGAGGCTCTGGAGCATGCCAGGTGGGACTGTCTCTCTAACACACTCCTTCTAGCATCTTCCCTGCCTCTCTGATGTTCTGCCTGCCTTCTCTGCTCCTGCAGCCACAGTTTATAGGGGAATACAACACTCTTTTATTGCCTCAGTTACCCCGTTTTGCAAATTACCATCCTGCCATATTTATGTGATTCCCTCCTTCTGTTCCCTCCCCGGCTTTGGAGGAGATATTTTACTATGTAAAGGAACGGAAGGGGGTGAACTCTCCTGTCACAGATGGCCATCGACTTCATAGAGTAGTAGCTTTATAATCCAGTGAATAGACTTGGAATCAGGAAGACCTTGGTTCAAATCCCCCTTCTTCAGAGTCAGTGAAGACTTATACTAATAGGATTATATGGAAGACGGAAGGAAGTACACATCTATATGGGACCTACTGTGTGCCAGGCACTGTGCAAACATAATCTCATTTGATCCTCTCCAGAGGATCTCCAGGTCTTCTCCCTGCCTGTCCCCAGTGCTCTTGCCTCCTCATTTCTAATATCTCCTGTCTTCCTTCAACAACAACCCTGTGAGGGGGTTGTTTTATTTCTTATTTTTAATTGTTGTTTCATTAATAATTTTATCATTCTCATTTTTCAGTTCTTAAGTGTAATCTTCCCTTGTTGTTCTCAGTCATTTTTTCAGTGGTGTCTGTGACCCCGCTTGGGTTTTTGTTGTTACCGGTTTTTTTGTTTTGGCAAACATACTGGAGTGCTTTGCCATTTTCTTCTCCAGCTCATTTTATAGATGAGGAAACTGAAGCAGAGGTTAAATGACTTGCCCAGGGTCACACAGTTAGTAAGTGTCTGAGGCTGGATTTGAACTCAGGGAGATGAGTCTTCCTAATTCCAAACCTGGCGCTCTATCCATTGTGCCACCCAGCTGCCCATGTGTGCTATTAGGCTCATAGAATGATCACAGGAAGGGACCTCAAAGACCATCTAGTCTCCTATTTTCATTTTACCCATGAGGGTGCCAAGGCCCAGCGAGGATAAATCACTTTACTAAGGTCACACACCAAGTTAGTGGGAGTGTAAGGCTTGGAACGTATGTTTGAGGCTGGCACTCCTCGCTACAGCAGGCTTAGTGAGGCACACTGTCATAGGCATCGGGATAGAGGAGCCATCTTATGTTCTCAATTTAGTTTTATTCTCTCCTAAATTTGTGGGGAAGGAAGGGAGAAGAGACATGATTACAACCAGCCACAGACAGTTTAAGGTCCAATCTCCGCGTAAGACGCTTGCCAGAGGAGAATGAAAGAAGGACTTCACGTGGAGGCCATCACCCAGGCGTGCCTGCCCCTGAATGCCAGGGTTGGCCTGCTCTTTAGAAGAAGAGAGGGTCGGCTGTTTTATTGTCATAATAAGCGCTTTGGGGGTCGGGGTGTAGCTAGTATGTTCCAAAGGCCTATAAAATCAGAGAATGCATGTTGATCGCATTTCCTGAGCTGCTCCCTCTGAGAGGCTTCTTTGCTCCCTCCTACGCTAGCCTTCCTTGATGTTCCTCCTTTCTCCAGGCCTTCTTTGCTGGTTGTCCCCAGTGCTCTTACCTTCTCCTTTCCTTCTCCTGTCTCCCTTCAAGACTCAGCTCAAATCCCACCTTCTGTAGGGGGCTTTTCCCAGATCCCCTCGATCTTACTGCCTTCCATCGGAGTTTTCTCCCAATTTGCCCTGTGCATATTTTTCATATATATATGTGTGTATATATATGCACATATATACACACATATTTATATATATATACATACACATATACATATATATGCATGTATACACACACACACACACACACACACACACACATAGTTCACTTGGCTCTCCTCTTCGAAAGCAAACTCCTTGAGGAAAGCGACTGTTTTTGCTTTGCTTTGCATCCCGAGCACATGGCACACAGTAAGTGCTTAATAAATGCTTGTTAACTTGTTGAATGTTTGGCTGAATTTCTTCCCTTGTTGTCATTGCACGGGTCATTTTTCAGTGGTGTCTGACTCTTTAAGACCCCATTTTTTGGGGGGGACAAAGATACTGGATTGGTTTGCCATTTCCTTCTCTAGCTCATTTTACAGATGAGGAAACTGAGGTAAATAGGATTAAGTGATTTGCCTAGGGTCACACAGCTAGTAAGTGTCTGAGGCCAGATTTCAACTCATGAAGATGAGTCTTTGTGACTCCAGGCCTGGAACTCCATCTACTGTACCCACCAGATGCCCAATATTCCCTTATGTTTTTTGCTATTCTGATCTGCTAATGCTCAACCATAGGTAACTTTCTCTGACTCTCCAGCCCATTATCCCAGGCTGTTCTGTTGTACTGGAGAGAGTCACAGAATCCAATTGACTTTCTTCACTCTAAACCAGGGGTGAGGAACCTGCAGCCTCGAGGCCACATGTGGCCCTCTGGGTCCTCAAGTGCCGCCCTTTGATTGAATCCAAACTGCACAGAACAAATCCCCTTCGTAAAAGAATTTGTTCTGTATAACTTGGACTCAGTTGAAAGGCTGCACCCGAGGACCTAGAATTTAAACTCAACATCCAGACCCAGCTCTGGATCTGGTCCCTCACTGCCACTTGGCAATCCTATTCTCCTTAACTTCCCACCTCATTCTTCATAGACATTTTTTAAAAAAACCTTTCCTTTCTCCTCAAGCTTCTGACTTTTATGAACTGAAAGTAGATGACTTAGTCTCCTACTTCATGAATGAAAGAAGCATTTATTAAGTGATTACTGTGTGCAAAGCCCTGTGTAAATCAACACTGAAGAGGCAAATAGAAAGTGAAGCATGCTCTGTTCTCAAGAAGGCCACACTCTGATGGGGAGACAACGTGTATGGAAGGTTTCATCTGCAGGTTGGGTGGAATGGTCCCAAAGCAGCAAAGCAGATGTAATCACACCTTCTTTAATGCCATTATCAATGATAAAATGACAGCAGTTTCTGAGGTTGAACCATTTGATAATGTCAAGGACTTTGGCACCAAGAACTTTCTTTTCCGGGTCTTTATGGTCGTCAGGAGCTGTGACTATTGTAACTGCCAGGCTGCTTCTTCAGAGGGGTGGCTTCCAAGGATGATGACTGAAGGCTCTGGGCTGGGAAGCAATGCCAGTTCCCAAGGCTCTTGTGTTGAGGATGCTGGGCAGTCTCCATCAGAATCTGGGGGAAGAAGGTGGTCAAGATGGTCAGAGAGGTTTGACTTCCCTGGCCCATGCTACCTCTGGTCTCTCCCTCAGGGGGCTTTGCTACTTTAGCCAGGTTGGTTTGCTTGCCCTGTGGATGGCAGTTGGTTGGTGGTTGGTAGGGGTGGTTAGTCCCTTCTCATAGGAGTTTCCTCCTTGGATGATGGCTATGAGGGTTGGGCTAGGAGAAAGACCACCAGCCCTCAAAACCCCTGTCTGGGGTGGGAAGCTGCAATTTTCAAGTTTCCTGTCCCTGTCTTTATATTATTAGTTAAGAGTTGGAGCTTTTCCTATGGCTTGGTGGAAGGAACACTGGGTTTTAACTCCATGAAAGACTGAGGCTCTTCAACAAGAACTGAGCTCTCAGGCAAGGTCACTCACCTGCCAAAACAGCTCAACATCTGCTCTACAACTTAGAACTTTGAGGAGGTAGCTGCAAAACCATCTCTGTCCTCAAAGAGCCTACCTTCACCTGGGAGGCTATGTAAAAATGTAGCTACTGAATAATCAGAAAAGGGTTAAGAACTATGAAATCAGAAGAAGGTGGAGACTACTTCTATGGATGGGGATTTCCATTTGCCTATAATTCCTTGAGTGTGATCCTCACATATACATATGAATATACATATGCATATACATATGTATATGCATATGCATATATATATGTATATACATACACACACATATATGTCTATTCTGATATCTGACCAAGGCCTTTGATACTGCCTGTTGTGAGGACTTACAGAAAATTACGTCAAAATTTGGTTGCTCAGAGAAGTTCATCAGCATTGTGCATTAATTTCATGATGACGTGCTTGCCCGGGTTCTAGATAATGGACAATGCTCTCATGCTTTGCTAGTCACCAATGGAATGAAACAAGGCTGTGTGCTTGTTCCTATGCTTTTTAGTGTAATGTTTTCAGCCATGTTGTCAAATGTTTTCAATGAGGATGAACACGGCATCAATTTCAGCTACCACAATGATGGTAAATTCTCCAACTTGAAAAGGCTACAAGCCAAGATCAAAGTGGAGGGAGTGATAGTGCATGATTTTCTGTTTGCAGATGATTCTGCACTGAGTGCAGACTCTGAAGCTGAGATACAACAAAGTATGGGTCAATTCTCTGCTGCTTGTGCTAATTTTGGCCTGACAGTTATCACCAAGAAAATACAGGTGCACCACACCACCACACCACACTGTGGAACCATTGGTTACAGCAAATGGAGAAGTTTTGAATGCTGTGGATAAGTTCACTTACCTTGGTAGTATACTTTCCAGGGATGTACACATTGATAATGAGGTTGACGCACCACATTGCCAGAGCTAGCTCAGTGTTTGGGAGGCTCAAAAGGAAAGTATGGGAGAGAAGAGGTATCAGACTGATTACCAAACTGAAGGTCTACAGAGCTGTGGTGTGGACCTCATTGTTCTATGACTGTGAAACCTGGACAATCTACCAGCTCCATGCCAGGAAACTGAATTGCTTCCATCTGAATTGTCTTAGGAAGATTCTGAAGATCACCTGGCAGGATAAAGTACTGGACACTGAGGCCCTCACTTGAACTAAACTGCCAAGCATTCAAACTTTGCTTCAGAGAGTGCAACTCCGATGGGTTGGCCATGTTGTTCAAATGCAAAATGTATGCTTGCCAAAAAGACTATTTTATGGCAAACTCACACAGGGCAAGTGTTCACATGGTGGTCAGAAGAAACAATACAAGGACACTCTCAAGGTCTCTCTTAAGGACTTTGGAATTGACTGTGTGACATGGGAGACATTGGCACAGGACCGTTCAGCATGGTGTTCCCATATCAGAGAAGGTGCTGTGATCTATGAGCAAAGCACAATTGAAACAGCTCAGAGGAAATGCAGAATGAGCAAATTTAGAGAATCTACCCCAAATGTTCACATGGACTACTTGTGCCCAACCTGTAGTACAGCATTCTGAGCTTGTATTGGTCTGATCAGCCACAGTCAGACACACTGAAACTTGACTATAGCATAGTGATGTCATTTTGGTCCTCTTCAAGGACAAAGGACAACAACTGACTAGCTATTCTGATCTGCTAATGTTTGACCCTAGGTAATTTTCTCTATCTGATGGGAGAAAGTATTTCCATTAAACTGGACATTAATAAGGGAGACCATCCAGTTGTGGTGTGAATCATATTGATCCTTCAGTGGAAGTCAGGGGTGGTCATCCTTTTCCAGAAGAGGGAAGGAAAGGTTTTGATGGAATGTGTCTATTCATCTTGGAGGTTGTCACTGACTTTAATGGCGTTTGTGGAGCCTACTTTTTCTAAGAGACCCTTGGATACACACTAGCCTCTAGAAGAGAGCTGCCCTTTCATCACACTTTATAGAAGAAACAAGGAAGAGAAGGGGGGAGTACCTGTTGTGAAGGATCATTCAGCCCCATCATTTGAGTTGGACACAGAAACACTGACATGATTGAAGCTGCTGATATGCCTGTCAGGTATGTGTCACTGAAAGTATGTTAGTTGGAAGTCCCTGCAATTCCTTTCCCCAATTCCCCAAGGAACAGCATCAACCACAAGTCTGACCAGGAGCCAATCCCCCCCATCCTGGATTCCTTAGCAACTACAGAGAGGTTTCCTACCAACATCAGCCATGGAGGAGCCTAGAGAGGGACCAGCCAGTAGAGCTGGCATGAGTTTGGGCACGGGCAATACTTCCTGGGGTCGGGAGTCCTAGATTTTATTTGTTCTCATTTCAGATTTGGGGACTGATGGATGCCCTTGGCTAGGTCTCTATGCTACTGATTCCCGGGACAAACTTGAAAGATTTCTTGAACTACAAACTACCTTTGCTTGTCCTAATCCATGCTTAATAAATCTAATAATTCTTTGTCACAATGATGTTTAGCTGAGCAGGAGAAAGTTACTTCCAAATAGGCAGCATGAGAACCAAGCAAGCAGAACCAAAGGGGGAATTTACAATGGTCACATTAATGCAAAGGAAAGCAACATGGAAAGGCATCAGAACTGAACCTAATTGGGATTTGGGAGGCTTGCTAGTGAAACTCACTGCCTGATGCTTGACAGAAAGGTAAGGGACCAGAGATGAGGAATAAGATATACATTATTAGACACAACCATCTTGTCGACTTATCTTGTTTCTCTGCATATCTTTGTTGGGGGGCGCAATTCTAGGGGGAGGATGGATGTAATAGGAGGTGACATTGATGGCAGTTTGATGTAGTAAAAGGGGTTGGGTGAGGGAGTCACAGAGGAGAAGATTGTCTGCAAATGGAGAGCACCTGAACAAATTGTACATAGGATCACTGTTGTTGCTGCTGTTTGTCCTACATTCTCAAAGAGGACCATGACATCAGGGACATGATGACATAACTTGCAGTTGACTTTGATTTGAGTGAGGGAGTGCTGTGCAAGGTCACCAGCCTCACTTTCTCCTCCAGAGCCATCTGGGTGCAGTGGCCTGATACTCACCAGGATGACTGGAGATGACCCAGGATGCAATGGGAGACCCTGGCCCTGAAGGCCTGAGCCTACATAGGATCATAGATCGAGCTGGAAGGACCTTAGAAACTCATCTAAACTCATCTAAACTCATCTAAACTCTCATTTGACAGGAATTGTCCTGGTGGTTCAGTGGATAGAACTCTGGACCTGGAGTCAGGAAGTCTTGAGTTCAAATCCAGCCTCAGATACTCACTTGCTGTGTGACCCTGGGCAAATCATAGAATCTCTTTCTGTCTCAGATTTCTCATTTGTAAAATGGTGCTAATAATACCTAATAATAATTCCCTCCCAAGGTTGTTGTGAGGATAAATGATACAATATTTGTAAAAATACTTTGTAAACCTCAAAGGGCTATATAAATGCTAGCTATCATCATTAGTATTAGTGCTAATAATCATAAATGGAGGCTCATAAAAGTTAAGTGACTAGCCCAAGGCTCACATAGATGGGACATATCAGAGTCTAGATTTGGATCCAGGGCCTCTGGCTCCAGATCCAACATTTTTTCCATGTTATATTTCCATGAATGTAATAAATAAGATTGTACCATTTTAAAAAAGGAAGAATTTTTTAAAAACTGGAAAGATTTGTATAGAAAGTAGAGCCTAGAGAAAAATATGTATAATGACCACAATAATGGGCTAATTAAAAAGCATTGATTAAATTCCTACTATGTGCCATGTGCTATGCTAGGTGGCCTGGGGAGTCACAGAAATGATGAGTGGAGCAATAGGTCAGCTGACCGGTACGCCCTTTCCAAAATCTGTGGTAGCATCGATTTGATTACCGTTCCCATAGCAAAAGGTAGACATCATTGGGGAAATGGGGGAGGTAGATGGCAAGAGCAGTCTCACGTCAGCTTACTAGAGCCGATGGTTAAAATTTCAGATAGCATTTATGCCTTTGAAATCAGAAAATGCTACAGATCAAGACTTGATTTATTGTTTTGTTGACTGTTTAGACCTAAAGTGATGAACGAATGGTTAAGAATGTTGATTAAACTTAAAAGTGTGTTGTGAGTTTATTTTTCTTGGAAAGCCTGTTGTTAAACATTTATTGGCACACCACTGGTGCTTGAAAGAGTTAATTGGGGGCAAATCCAATGTGTTGTTTCCTCTCATTGAGACACTTGTCTTTTTCTTTATTAATAGAACAGGTTGGCAATCGATGCAGTTGGAGAATTTGGTAGGGGGAGTTTGCTCTGGCAGACTCTCTCATTCTTGTGAAGTTTAATGACTTTTGGAGTTAGGCTAGGCTGTTATTTTTGAACACATCCTTCAACGCTTCAGCCATCACCAACCAAGCATAACACAAAAGATCATTGTATCTGCATCTCACCAAGTATACATAGGCAGTGTGAAGATATTGGAGCAAACACTTCTCCTATCTTTTTTTTTCAGCTATTGGAAGGAAAGCTTTTAAAATAGTGTTAAAAAGAATGTATGAGTGATAATAGCTAAAATAATGTTGTTGATGTTCAGTTTTGTCTGACTTTCTGCGACCTCATTTGGGGTTTTCTTGGCAAAAATACTGGAGTGGTTTGCCATTTTCTTCTCTAGCTCATTTTATAGATGAGGGAACTGAGGCAAACAGGGTTAAGTGACTTGCCCAGGGTCACACAGCTAGTAAGTGTCTGAGGCCAGATTTGAACTCATGAACTCTTGTTTCCAAGCCCAGCACTCTGTGCACTGTGGCACCGCCTAGCTGCCCCAGTTATAATAATAATAGCATTGATACAGCTCTTTCAAGTTTTCTGATTTCTTTATCTTTATTATCTCATTTGATCCTTACAACAACTTTTTGAAATATGTGTTATAATCTCTATTTTACACATATGGAAACTGAGGCTTAAAAAGGTTAAATGACTTTTCCAGTGCCATCTAGGTTGAAAGAGTGAGGCAGAATTTGAGGGAGAAGATGCACTCCACGTGTGCATATTGACACAGCACACTGTATTGTTGTTGTTTGTCCTTCATTCTTGAAGAGGACCAAAACATCAGGAAGGTGATACAATGACTCATACATTTAAATTGGACCTATGATTTCATGCGTATGGAAAGTTATAAATAACGAATTCCTTCTACCAGTGAAGAAAAAATTAAACACTTCCTACTCTCAAGGAACTCATATTCTAGTAGAAGAAAAAAATATATAGATGACCAATATATACATGATATGCATATATGTATGTATACATATATATGATAAATATATACACGATAAATGCAAAATCAATAGAAAGAAATTGAATGCAAGGTATTTAGAAAGGGAGGGCACTAACATTTGTGGGGATCAGGAAAGACTTCATATCAAATGTCAATCTAGGTCTTGAAGGAGGTGAGGGATGATGTGAGGCACAGGTGAGGAAGGAGAGGATATGAGAGATGTGGCTGAAGAAGAAGTGGCAAGATTTGGTAACTTACAAAATATGTATGGTGAAAAGGGGGAGGCAGGGAGGAGTCGAAGATAATGCTGAGGTTTTAAGTCTGGGAGTTTGGAGAGATGGTGGTGTCTTCAAACTGTAATAAGGAAGTTTGGAAGAGGAGACAGTTTGGGAGGAAAGATGATGAATTCTGTTTTGCTCATGCTGAGTGTGAGATGCCTAAAGCGCATGCAGTCGAAGATGTCCAATAGGCAGTTGAGGATATGAAGCCAAGACTCTAGGGAGAGACTAAGGCTGGGTGTACTCTGAGAGTCATTGGTGTAGAAATAAAAATTGTGCCCATGGAAGCTAGTAAGGTCACCAAGAGACAATGGAGAGAGAAAAAAAGAGGGACCAGGATAGAGCGAGAGCGAGAGAGAGAGAGAGAGAGAGAGAGTGTATGTGTGTGTATGAGTACATGCTCATGCATGAGTTGCACATTCATACACACATTTCCCAAACCATGTCCATTTGCATACCGTAGATGACAAAACATAGGTACTGAATGATGTGGCATATAATGTGATGGATTTAGAGCTAGAGGGGGGATCCCTGGAGACCATTTAGTTCAACCTCCTCATTTTATAGATGAAGAAACAGAGTGGATAGGTGAGTAACCTGTAGCGACACAGGTAATACAGGCATAGTCAGAATTTAAAGTCAGGTATTCTGGCTTCCCATCTAGTGATCTTCTCCCTATATCACAGTGCTTACTTTATGTAGTTCTAACCCACAGGTACCTTTAAACCTATAGCAGATTTCCCAATGCCAAAGAGGTTGGATAGAGGGCTAGGAGGAAAGCAAAGAATTGGGAAAGGGACTTGAGTAGGTTCCTCTGGCTGATATAATATTCAATGGGAGCTTAGAGGCAATTTTAGCTTATCATGGAATTGGAGAGTCCTAGGAATTATACTTACAAAGGTTTGGCTTCTCCCATCTGGGGATATTTTTGTTATCGGAAGGAAGAATTCCAATGTAAGACCACACTCAAACAACAAAACCATTTTAGCATGAAAACCGTATGTTTCATAACCATATGCAGGTGTCAGTTTCTCAGATGGATGGCTCTTCCCAATTACAAGACATGGGAGAGTGAGGAAGACTGGTCTTTCCCTATCCATTCTAATCAAGGAGAAAAAGCATTTCACAGCCTCTCTGATTTTGCCTCCCAATTTAATGGGATTGGATCACAGGTCCATAGGAATTAGAGCTGGTCACATTTTGGAATCCTCCATCCTCTGCCAGATGCCTCCTCTCTAGGCATGGTGGTGGACTGAGGTCACTAAGGATCTTATGGAGCCTGAGGTCACATCTATTATATGTACATCATTATCATTCAAACCTCCTTTTTGTTGTACTCTCTCTGGTCCCTAGAGCATCACAAGGTCTAACCATGGACCTACATGCAGACGCCTAGAAAACAGAACCCCTCCAGCTAGCGGTGGGGAAACCTGTGGCCTTGAGGCCCTCTAGGTCCCCAAGTGTGGCCCTTTGACTGAATCTAAACTTCACAGAACAAACCCTTTTATTAAGGGGCTTTTACTGGGCTGCATTTGAAGACCTAGAGGGCCACATGTGACCCCAACACCATAGGCTCCCCATCCCAACTGTTCTAGACAGTGGGTGGTCAGGGTTACCCAGAACAGAGGAAAGATGAAGCAACACCAAACCACTCTTGGGAGGGGTCTGGTTCCACCACTCTTACCCGTAACCTGACCTGGCCATCTACTCCCACACTGCCACACAACAAAGATCAACTGATTGGTCCTCTGTACACCATCATGATTCCAACTCAATACTCCTTCCTCTTTGACTGAGGTATAGGCAGTGAGCCAGAGTTAATCTTTGAAGAATGACCTCCAGCTAAGCAATCATTAGTCAAGTACTAGCCCCAAGGTAAAATAGTTATGATTGTTTCTCAATGATCTTAGCATCAGGTATACTTGACATGCGGGGACCAATTATTCAGGTAATAATTATAACAACAACAATATTTTATATAGTGCTTGCTATATGCTGGGTACTGGGCTAAGAGCTTTGCAAATTGTATCTCATGTCATTTAACCCTCACAATAACCCTGGGAGGTAGGTGCTGTTATTATCCCCACTGTATAGATGAGGAAACTGAGGCAAACAGGGTGAAGTGACTTGCCCAGGGTCACACAGCTAGTAAGTATCTGAGGCCAGAATTGAACTCAGGAAGATGAGTCTTCATGACTCCATGCTCGGTGCTCTGGCTTCTGCACCACCTAGCCACACTCAACAATCTCACAATTATATGACCTTTAATGTTCCTTCTACCTCGGGAATTTCGTGATCCTCATTTTAGGAGTTGAGAGGAAGAGGTGAAATGGATAAAAATAAAAAAATTTTGTGTTATCAGTGGATTCTATTCATCTGGGCTACCTTATTTCTTGAGACAATCAGACAGTAGAATTAACTATAATTGGTTTTCAGCTGGCATCCATCCCTTCCAATCACTCACATGTTGTAATAGTCCTAACTAGTCTCCCTCCCCCAAATTCCTGCCCTCTCCAATCCTTTATTTTGTTGTCAAAATAGTCCCCCCAACACACGGGTCTGCCTGTGTCACTGCTCAAAAATTTCCTATGTGAAAAGCACATTTAGAGATTCATCTTTTGTCTCTGTCACAGTAGTGCCCAAACACATAGTAAGCATTTAATGAATGCTCATTGACTTCTCTCCCTTCAAATACACGACTCGATCGAATAAGCATTCATTAAATGCCTGTTGTATACAAGGCACTGAGTGAGGTGATGGACATAAAAAGACAAAACACATAATCCTCTCCCTGTCCCTAGTGATCTTATCTTCCACTCCTTAGCATGGCATTTAAGGCTCTTCACCCATTTATTCTTCTTTGAACAATTTCGGTGTCAAACTGGACCATTAGCTGTTAAACCATTCTCCCACCTGTGTGTCCTCATGTAGGCTGTCCCCCATGCCTGGAATAGAGGTTCCAGCTGGTTGGAGTTGAGGAGGGTGTACCTTCCAGTTGTGAGGGGATAGCTTGTGTGTGACTTCCCGGAGGCAGGAAGTAGAATGTTGCATTTGGAGAAGAGCAGTCCAGTTTGGCCGGTGTGGAGCATGTGTAAAGGGGAGTAATATGAAACAAGGCTGGGAAGGTAGGTTGGCGCCAGATTATGGAGAGTGGTCAATGCCAAGCCGATGACTTTGCATTTCATTCTGGAGGGAACAGGGAGACACTAACGGGGGATGCTGTGGTCACATATACATCTTGCGGAAATTATTTTGAGAGCTTCCTCAAAGTTAGACTGGAGAGGAGAGAGAAGCTGAAAGAGGAAGAACATTTAGGAAGTTACTAATATAGTCCAGGTGATACCTGCTGAGTGTCTGAGAGGACCCCGTGAGTGGAAACTGGGGTTCAAAAGTAAGAAATGTGAAGATAGAATGAGCAGGACTTGGCAGGTGATTCACACATGGAGGAGACCGTTGGCTTAGCTGTGTCTCTCTGTCACATACTAAGTTCTGGAAAGGTTGAGGCTCCCTTCAGCCAGAATCTGTCCCTCCCACCACAAAATCCCATAGCACTTTGTGGGGTCCTCTTTTATTCTGCTTTGGCATCTTGCCTGGTTTTATAATTACTCGTGAATCTAAGGGCTCAGGTCTTTCGCACTGCTAGTCTAAAACTTGAGGCCACCCTGTCATTTCTAATCTGGGAGAAACGGGGACCAGAGGTTAATGCTACTTTAGGTTAATGCTGTGATTGCAGAAGAGTCCACTATTGTTTTTTCTATCTGTAAATTTGCTTTGGGAGCAGCTACGTGGTACAGTGGATAGAGTGTCAGGCCTAGAGTCAGGAAGATTCATCTTCTTGAGTTCGAATGTAGCCAGACATTTACTAGCTGTGGGACCTTGGGCAAGTCTCTTAACCCTGTTTGCCTCAGTTTCCTCATCTGTAAATGAGCTGGAGAACAAAATAGCAAACCACTCCAGCGTCTTTGCCAAGAAAATCCCCAATGGGGTCATGGAGAGTTAGATGTGATTGAACAGCAGCAACAACAACCAAGTTTACTTTGGCCAAACAGGGCACGGGGGGAGGGAATCTTCTTAAAATATGAGAGATAAAAAAGCACCTTATAGACCTTCAAGTCTAACTTCTCTCCTTTTATGGATGAGGACACTTAATGTCAAAGAATTCCATGGATTTCGGGCTGGGAAGGGTCTTAGAGGTCATCTAATCCAACACACAATCCAACACACTCATTTTACAGATGTGGAAATTGAAGCTGAGAGGGGTTAGGCAATTTATACAGTCACCCATTCACAAAGAGCAGCATCAAGATTTGAACCCAGGCCCTCAGACTCCAGATCAGATCAGATCTTCCTACCTCTCCCTGATTATGGTTCACCACCTGGCTCTGGATAAGCCTATGGCAGCTGCTCCAGTAGGATCTCACAGAACTTGGTTCTTGTGGTTCTGAGCAGAGAGTGACCCGCTGGAGCCTAGAAGGAACAAATTCTTCCCATCCTATAGGACCCTACGATTGGCCTCATTACATTCTTCCCTCTGACACCAAATGCTTTGGAAAAGCTGTGGCCAGTGTGAGTCTGGGTATGGAGGCCCCCATGTCTCCACATACATTCTCTTCCTTCCCTCCTGTTGGGATTGGCTTTATCTCTGACTGATTCCTCTTTCTTATTTTTTGATCCAGTGATTTGTCAACATGGAACTTGACATGTATAAATCTCTCTGTCTCTGTGCCAGGGCTGCACTGGCAGAAAACAAAATTCCAGATACTCTTCTGTCATTAAAAAGAAAAAAAACACACAGAGTATTTGGGGGCGTTTTTTAAGTGTCAGAATGAAGCCAGGCAGAGAGTGTGAAGTGAATTATACTAAGCTGGTAACTGATCACAGACAATTACAGAAAAGTTCCTGATGGAGCAGAGCCTATACTAGTCTCTTAGTAAATACCGTTTTCCCTTTGACTTCAGCATCTTGTGAGCCTTGGAATCTTGTTGACAAGTGAATGGTTCTGAGATTCAAGCAGACGTTTGAATTGTGGGTTTTTTTGGTCAAGGGATGGGAAGACAGGCTCAGCCTGAGCTTGATCTTGTTTCTTGCCATCACTTGGGGAGGAAGTGTAGTGTGAGGGAAACTACATCAGACTAATAGCTAATGACCTGGGTTCGAATTCAGGTTCTCCTTCTTCTTTCCTCTGTGATCTGCCTCATTACTTTCTCTAGTTTCTTCCACTGTCAAATGAGAGACTTAGGTTAGGCCACCTCGAATGTCCCTCCCAGCTCTTTATCCTCTGACCTAATGAATGCCTAAACTTGGCACAATGACTGGCACATGATGCTTAAGAAATGTTTATTAATTGATTATTGATTGAATGGAGAAAGGTTGGGAGGTTCTGCTTCATTGCAAGCGATTTGACAGCTTTCACACACTTTCTTTTCTCAAAAGAAAGTTGGGCTTTATTACAAATCCCATTCTTTGAGTAATTTATTTCTTTATTTTCCAAATGTATTATTTATTTATTTTAAACATTCTTTTCTTTTTAAATTTTGAGTTCTGCCTTTCTTCCTCCACCTCCCTGACCCAGTGAGAAGGCAAGCAATAGGATATCAGTTATATATGTGAAATCATGCAAAATATATTTCCATATTAGCCATAGTTCCAAAAAAGCAAGAAAAATAATTATAAAGTGAGAAAATTATACTTCAGTTGGCACTCAGAGTTTATCAGTTCTCTCTCTGGAGGTGGATAGTATTTTTTCATCATGAGTCCTTTGGAATTGTCTTTGATCACTGAATTGATCAGAATAGCCAAGCCTTTCACAACTGATCATCATCACAATATTGCTGCTAACTGTGTACAGTGTCTTGCTGTGTTTTTTCTGAACCTACACCCCTCTTGTCATTTCCCACGGCATAATAGTACTCCATAACAATCATATGCCACACCTTGTTTAGCCATTCCCCCATTGATGGGCATCCCCTCAATTTCCAATTCTTTGTCACCATAAAAAGAGCTGCTATAAATGTTTTTGTGCATATAGGTTCTTTTCCTTTTTTTAAAAAAATCTCTTTGGGGTACAGACATAGTAGTGGTATTGCTAGGTCAAAGGGTATGCAGAGTTTCATAGCCCTTTGGGGATAGTTTCAAATTGTTCTCCAGAATAGTTGGCTTAGTTCACTACTCCACCAATAGTGCATTGCTATCCCTATTTTTTCCCTCATTCCCTCCAGCACTTGTCATTTCTGATAGGTGTGAGGTGATACCACGGAATTGTTTTAATGTGCATTTCTCTAATCAATAGCTACTATAGATAGCTTTGATTTCTTCTTTTGAAAACTGCCTGTTCATATCCTTTGACCATTTATCACTTGAGGAATAGCTCTTATTTTTTTAAAATAAATTTGACTCAGTTCTATGTATTTGAGAAATGAGGCTTACATCAGAGAAACTTGCTGCAAAGTTTTTTTTATATTACTTCATTATCTACATTACCTTTTAGTAAAATGTAGTTTTTTTATTATTTTGACTAGGTGGATTTTTGCTTTTGCTTTATTTGAGATCATGATTGCTACTCCTGCCTTTTTAAGTTTAGCTGAAGATCTTAAATTCTGCTCCAGCACTTTGGTTTAGCTCTGTATGGGTGTCTTTCTGTTTCAAGTATGTCTCTTGCAAACAACGCATTGTTGGATTCTGGTTTCCAATTCATTCTACTATATACTTCTGTTTTATGGGATGAGCTCATCCCATTCACATTCAGACTTACTATTACTAGTTGTGTTTTTCCCTCCATCTCACTTTCTTCTGTTTCTTCTACTGTCTTTATACCCTGTCCATTCTCAAAAGTCTATTTTGCTTCTAAAAACTGCCTCCCTTAACCTGTGTTCCCTTCTATCACTCTCTTCCTTTTCCTTATCCCTTTCCCCTCCTATTTCCTTACTGGGTAAACATATACACACACACACACACACACACACACACACACACACACACACATATACCTGTAATATGATATATGTACACACACATATATATATACGCACATACATATACCTATATTCTTCTCTCTTTGAACCAATTCTTATGAGTAAGGTTTAAGTATTGCCTGCCACCCACCCCCCATTTTCCCCTCTACTGTGAAAACTCTTCCTTGCTTGCTTCTTTTATGTGAGAAAAATTTCCCCAAACTACCTCTCCCTTCTCCTCCTTCTCACAGTGCATTCCTTTCATTTTTTCTGGAGATCATTCTAATATAATTGATTCACACCCATGCCCTTTGTCTATGTAAGATCCTTTTAACTGGACTGAAAATGATTAAGTTCTTAGGAGTTACATATATCATCTTCCTATATAAGAATGTAAACCGTTTAACTTTATTGAGACCTTTATAATTACTTTTTTTATGTTTGCCTTTTCAGGCTCCTCTTGAGTCTTGTATTTGAATGTCAAATTTTTTATTCAGTTCTGGTCTTCTCATCATCAATGTCTGAACATACTCTTTCATTAAAATGTCCATACTTTCCCCTGAAGGATTATTCTCAGTTTTGCTGGGCAGGTGATTCTTGGTTGGAATTCTAGCTCTTTCACCTTCTGGAATATCAGATTCCAAGCCCTCTGTTCTTTTAATATGGAAGCAGCTAAATCTTGTGTGATTCTGACTATGGCTCCACAATATTTGAATTCTTTCTTTCTGACTGCTTGAAATGTTTTCTCTTTGACCTGGAAGCTCTGGAATTTGTCAGTAATATTCCTAAAAGTTTTCATTTTGGGATCTCTTTTAGGAGGCTATTAATGGATTATTTCAATTTCTATTTTACCCCTGGATCTAAGATATCAGGGCAGTTTTCCTTCATAATTTCTCCAAATATGATATCTAAGCTCTTTCTTTTATTACAGTTTTCAGGGAGTCCAATAATTCTTAAATTGTTTCTCCTTGATCAATATTCCAAGTCAGTTGTTTTTCCAATGAGATATTTCACATTTTCTTCTACTTTTTCATTCCTTTGACATTGTTTTGTTCTTTCTTGATGTCTCATGAAATCGTTAGCTTCTACTTGTCCAATCCCATTTTTCTCGCTAAATTTTTTGTTATGGAAAATATAGTTATTATTCATAAAAATATGTTTTTAACATGTAATTGATTCATTGTTGTTATTTTAAATAAATTACTACTTCTACTACTAATAAGAGCTAACATCACATAATAATTACTGTGTGCCAGGTACTGTGCTAAGGCAATTAATTAATATCGCATATTAACTCACAGTAACTCTGAGAGCAACTGTTATTATTATCATCCCCATTTTATAGATGAGGAAACTGAGGTGAGAAGAGGTCCCAGGGTCACACAACTGGTAAATGTCTGAGGCTGGATTTGAACTCAGGTTTTTCTGACTCCAGGTCCAGAACTCTATCCACTGTACCACCTGTTTGCCTCAATTTTACTCAATATTTTTAATATTTACCTCAGTCTCACTAAATTAATTTTTAAATTTTTTAAATTTTAATGTCTAATGTGGTAATTATTGACAGATATAACCCACACAAACAAAAATTCTTAGGAATTCTCAATAATTTTTAGGATTGTAAAAGGATCCTGAGAGTAAAAATTTTTCAACGATCAGTTTTAATATCTAATATGGTAATTATTGGCAGGTATGACCCATATAAACAAAAACTCTTTGGAGTCTTCAATAATTTTCAACATATAAAGAGAACTTACAAGGAAGCAGAGAAAAGATGGACAGCTCTCAACTCAGTGAATAGCGTTTGTTATATAGGCTTTCTTGAAATGGAAATTTATTGCTATGTATTTTGAATCTTCTCTTATGTTCTACTATGCACATGGCAATGCTTTTTTCTTTTCTTATTTTGGATTTAAGTTCCAATATTTGAGTTTATAATATGTTTTTTCTCAGTGTGTATTTAAGTTTTAGTATTTAAGTTTAACATTTTACAAAAAGATTATAAAGGAGACCTGAGACCAAAAAGTTCAAAAATTGTTGATATAATGGAGAGAGAGCTAGACTTACAGTCAAGAAAACCTGGGTTCAAATCCCACTTCTGACATATACTGGCTGTGAGACTCCAGGAAAGTCATTTAACCTTTCTTTGTCCCCAGGCAACTCTCTAAGACTTTGTAAGTTGCAGAGCAATTGCTTGCTGGAAGGTTGAAATAAGTTGTGGCAAGTGAGTATAATGAAGACATTATGCAGTAAGAAAAGATAACTATGAAGAATTCAGAGAAGCATTAGAAGCATATGAGCTGATGCACAGTAAAGTAAGCAGCACCAAGAAAACCTCTGACATAATATCTGCAACAATTTTAAATGCAAAGAAACCAGTCACTGAATTCTGCATGTGATAATGCTGTAATTATTTTGACTAAGTTTGTCTCCAAAGAAGAGATAGGAAACTGTACCTCCTTCCCTTCTTTTCAAGGGTAGGAAACTATGGGAGTGGAACATTGTCTGTACTATTAGATTCAGTTGTTATGCTGGTTAATTTTGCCTGACTTTTCTCCTCCACCTCTGCCACCACTTTTTTTTTCTTTTGCATTATGTGGGGTTGCTTACTAAATATAGGAAGGTTATATTTGAAAATGAAGATGATATAAAGACAAAAGTTAGCAGTGATTTCTTTTTCATGCAAAGAACAATTGATCCATATTGACTGAGGAAGTTTCCATACTGGGAATTCCCTACATCAATTAAATAATAAATCTGGACCCAGAAATAAAGTGCAGAGCACTGGGGGAGGAAGGAAGGAAAAGCCTGAGGAAGTTTAGATGAGATATAGTTTCTCTTCTCATGAGCCTATATTGTGAAAGTCCAGTGATAGGGTCAGACACGACATCCTGGAAAGTGAGAGGAGGAAGAGATCACTTGGGGTCAGGAATGAGGGAATGGAGGGAAAAAATAGATTATCTCCAAGCAACTGCCTGAGTGCCAGGATATCTTGTCATGTCACTAAGACGTGAATAAACTAACATCCTTAAAATGGAAAAAAAATGTGTAACAACTCATAATGATTGTTTTATTCGTTTCTGAAATTGAGCTATTAAATTGTGCAAATCCTGAGGTGATCTCATCCTTGGTGAGTTTAGGACGATGGAGAGAATTCAGAGGAGAACAGAAGAAATTATTTTAAAAATGGGAATATGTGGCTTACAAGGAATGATGAAAGTAATTGAAATTATTTTGCCTAGAGAAGATCTAAGGACTCAGTAAAGGTAGAAAGTGTAGTAAAACCAGGAGTAGGGCATTGTTATGACCTGTAAGAGGGAAAGACTATCTGATGCTCTCCAGAAAGGAGAAAAAAGGGTTTATGGGGACCACAGATAAAACACCATTTTGTGGTTTTTGATGAGATAAATAAAATCTGTCCCGTATTTGATATTGTGTTAACTTGGATGCTTGCAGAGTTGTCGGTGACCCTTTATGGTGAAGCAAAATGAGTCAGAGCAGACATTGCCGCCAGGGTTTTTCTGAGTGGAGGCACAAGTCAGAAAGATTTTGTGACAGATCTCTCCAAAACTGTACAAAGATCTATCATGTCAGGGGCCAGAACTTGGGTCATTCCACACAATCATCCCCATTTTACAGATGAAGAAACTGAGACTCAGAGAGGTGAAAAAATTGTTCCCATGAATAGTTAGTGTCAGAACCAGGATTCATTCAGTCCAAATTCAGTGCTCTATCACAACATGGCATCCTCTTTATTCCCCAAATGATGTGCAAATAATCAAAGGCAAAAATTGGTTAGGCACAACCAATCCACAGGCATTTATTAAGTGCCTACTGTGTAGTGGGCACTGTGCTAAGGGCTGTTTTTGTTTTAATGAGATAAATAAAATCTGTCCAATATTTGATATTGTGTTAACATGGATGCTTGCAGAGGAGTTGATGACCCTTTATGGGGAAGTAAAATAAGTCAGAGCAGACAAAAACAAAGAATGAAGTAATCGCTATTCTCAAGGGGCTTACATTCTCATGGGAGCCACGAGTTCATAAAGAAGTATATACAGAATAAATGTGAAACGCTAAATCTCAATAAATCCAAAGAAATGACATACAGGGTAGTTTGAGAGTATGGTCATTAGCTTTGTGGGAGGCAGGTAGAAGGTCAGGAAAGGTTTCATGGAGGTTGTCACCCATGCCTGAGTAGCATCTTGGAGGAAGAGAGGGATTTTGTGAGGCGGAGGTGAGGGGAGAGGACATTCCAGGCATGGGGGAAAGCCAAAACAAAGGCAAAAGTAGAAGAACCAGATTAAAGACCTAACTCCTTCCCCCTTTGAGAGACCTGGGTTCAAATTTCCTTTCTGATACTTATAAGCCATGAGACTTTGTACATACCTTATATATACTTAACCTCAGTTTCCTCATCCGTAAGAGGGGGTTTTGAATGAGATAGCCTCTAAGGTCCCTTCCAACTCTAAATCTTTGATCCTAAGGTGAGGGCTGGATATGGAGGGGGTAGAGTAAGACTTCTTCAACTATCTTGCCACTGACCTCCCTGCTGATTTCCAAGGATGGTGCTGCCTCCTAGTGTTCTCTCTACTATTTAATTTGGTCAAGTTTAAGGAGAGGAGTCTTCCCAGCCAAGGGCTTGGTGAAGAGTCTTGCTCTTCTTTTGCTCAATTTATGACTAGAGAGCACCTTTGGTTTGATCAGGGTGGTGGGTACCCTGCCTAATTTTCACAGCTTTGGCTCCAGATCCTGCTTGAAAGTAACTCGGATTTCCATCTCAGTTTCATCTGGTTCTAGATTTCAGACCACAGTGAAGGGAAACTGCATTGGATTTCTCTGATTTTCCAAAGGCAGTCTGTCAACAGTTTTGTTCTGGTATGTGCCTGGTAGTTATATAGACAGTCTGCCTGTGGGAGAATAACAAAGGACGTGTGCCCAAATAGCTGCTTGGATGTCCTTGTGGTTTATTTTTTTCCTCTTAAAGCCATCTATTCTAGGCCTATCTCCCAGCCCCACTGGCATTGGCAGGTTCAGAAAGCCCTGTGGCTTAGTTGGTCTGGGAAAGAACAGATAGGCAAAGACTCATAACTTCACAAATCAGCAGTGGTCTGGTATGTATGGCTGCAGAGTGCTACATGAGTGTGGGTGTCCCCAATGGCTTTCCCCCCAGATTCCTGGCATCTGGCAGATCCAAGATGAAGGGAATAAGTTAAAGCAAACACTGGAGCCTGCCAGAGAAAGAAGATACTGTTTAATTATAAAAAGGAGCATTTTCAGGGGGAAGAAACTGACTGGTAGAGCCTCCCCTGATCTCTTCAATAACTAGGGTCCTCCCACTCCCTGACTGCCTTGATTTATTTTGTACTTATCATTATCATCAGTATCAGCAAAAAGCAAATATTTAGTGCCTACCACATGCCAGCACTGTACAAAATACTAGGGAGTCAAAGAAAGGCAAAACCAGTATTTATTCTGTGTATATATTTTGTACATACTGATATGTGTGTGTAAACGTGTGTATGTGTGTGTATGTATGTATGTATATGTACATATACACACATATATGTATGTATATGTGCATATGCATGTGTGTGTGTTTGTGTGTGTGTATATGTGTACATACTGTCTCTCCCAGTATAATATAAACTCCTTGAGGGCAGGAACTGTTTCTTTTTTTTTTAACCAATACCCCCACAACCTACCAGAGTGCCCAGCACATAACAGATATTTAAATGAATTCTTATTGATTAATTGATAGAGATTACAACTCTATAACTAGATTGGTATAGTTTAAGACCCATCAGATATATTGCTGAAATAGATTGTTTTCTCAATGCTTCCTTCTTTTTCTGAGAAAGGGAGAAGGCAGGTTGTAGAGTGGGGCGAGGTGATGTTTAAAAATATTTATGTTGAATCTCAGGCCTCACAAGGCCAGCTGAGGGATATGGGCATTTGGTGTGATCTCCCAGTCCACTGAGCCTTTTTCGCTTGGCCAAAGCTGTATTTATGTATTACTCTCAGTGACTGTTCCATTTCTTTCCTTTGGAATGGCTGGGCCAGACCACCCATGCATTTTCACCCTGAATTTGACAAAATAACAACAAATCTCAAGTCAGGAATATCCAAGAAATGGCAATCTGCTGTTGGTGTTTCTGTGAAGGGGTTGCTGTCTAGACCTTCCAAATAGGCAGGATGAATAGAATGAGCTCATGGGATCCCGAGGAACACATACTTCAGACACTAATACTACTGATAATGTTTTCTGCATTTTCTCCGCTTTGCTCTTAGGGGAAGCTGATAAATGAGAGGAATCAGACCCTTAAGAACACCAGTTCCTATCACAGAAGCTAGGAAGGATAGCTAGTTCATTTTGTATCTTGACAACAGTCCCTCTGCCACATACCTAAAAGCAGTTCTCTGGCATTCAGTGAAGACCTCCCATGAGGGACATCCCATGGCCTCCCAAGGCAGCCCAGTCTCAGATTTGGATAGAATTGGTTGCTTGGAAGTTTTTCCTCCTCAAGCTTAAATTAGACACTTGGCAACTTCCATCCATTGTTCTTAGTTGTAGCCTCTGACACCAAGCAGAATGAGTCTAATATCTCATTTCCATGAGAGCATCCTTCCAACAGCTGGATGCTGCCTTCATGACCCTATTGGTTATCCATTTCTCCAAACTAGTCAACCCAGTGTGCCCAGCTGATACTCATACAGCATTTACTCATGGCACAATATCAGTTGCCCTTTTCTGGGTGCTCTCTAGAACACTGATGTCTTTACTAAAATATGATACCCAGAATTATACACAGTACTTCAAGGGTGAACTCTTAAACTCAACATCTCTAAAACTCAACTCATTCTGTTCCCCACGAACGCATACTCCAAACTTTCCTACTACTGTTAAGGATACCACCAACCTACCAGTCACTCAGACTCACAACTTAGGAGTCATCCTGAATTCCTCACTATCTCTCACCCCTCGATATCCAAGCTGTTGCCAAGACCTGTCGATCTCACCTTTGTAACATCTCTTAGATACACTCCTTTCTCTCCTCTAACACTCCCCCCACTGTAGTGCAGGCCCTACTCACCTCATTCCTGGACTGTAACAGCTGACGTTGGGTCTGCCTGACTCAGGTCTCTCCCTATTCCCGTCCATCCTCCGTATGGCCATTAAAATTATTTTCCTACTTAATAAACTCCAGTGACTCCCTATTACCTCCAGGATCAAATTTAAAATCCTTTACCGTTTAACGTCTATTATAACCTACTCTCTACTCTGATCTTTCCAGTCTTCTTACATCTTACTCCTCACCACATATTCTTTCATTCAATGACACTGGCCCCCTTGTACTCTTTGAACAAGACACTCCATCTCTTGGCTCTGGGCATTTTCTCTTGTTGCCCCTCATGCCCAGAACACTCTTATCCCTCATTTCTGTCTCCTTACTTCCCTGGCCTCTTTCAAGTCCGAATTAAAATCCCATCTACCACAGGAAGCCTTTCCTGATCCCTTTTTTAATGTTATTTTTAATTTATAGACTAAAACAAACCTTTCCATAACATAGTATAATAAAAAGATCACAATCCTTCTTCATTTAGTGCTATCTCTCTGCTGACTAGTTCCTAGTTGTCCTGAATGTAGCTTACTTGTCCATATTTGTTTGCTCATCATCTCTGCTATCAGATTTCGAGCTCCTTGAAGGCCAGGACTGCAAAAAAGCCCTGTGAGCTCTGTTCCTCGAGCTTGAAATGCTCTTACTTCGAGCCAGGACACTGGAGTCTTCAGGAGTTTAGAATAAAGAATGTTGAGGACTTGGATTCAAGTCTTCCTAGGACTCTGCTATTTACCGTCTCTGTTACTTTCTGCCATTTCCCTTCTCTGGGTCTCAGTTTCTTCACCTGTAAAATGATGAGGCTTATCAAAGGATCATTGGCTTAGATATTGAAAGGAATTACAGAGGCATCTAGACCAACTTCATTATTTTAAAGAAGAGGAAACTGAAAAAAAATTTAAAAAGAGAAGAGGAAACTGAGACCCAGAAGCTGAAGTGACCAGCTAGATGGCACAGTGCTGAAGGCAGTTCAAATCTTGTTTCAGACACTCACTAGCTGTGCAGCCCTGGGCAAATCACTTAAATTTTCTCTGCTTCAGTTTCCTTGTCTATAGAATGGGGAAAATGATAGCAACTATCTCACAGGGTTGTTGTCAGATCCAAGAAAATAGTATCTAAAGTGCTTTGCAAATCCTTAAGAGCTATAGAAATGCTATGTTAGGGAGTCTATTACTTGCCCAAGGTTGAAGAGGTAATAATTATACAAGGCATCCATGACTTCATGGTCCAATCTCTAGTCCGTACTTGGAGAAACCAAAGGAAGAGGATGATGTGCTTAGCCGAGCATGATGGCTTACAAGTGATGGATAGACTGGCCATTGATGAAGGATCTGTGAAATTTAGCAGGTTTCCTAGGTGGAGAAAGAAAGTAATTTTGCCACAGTTTTCCAGTCTATGAGATCACAAGTTGTCCTTGAGGTTTTCGGTTTTTTTCAAGATCAGATTTCCTTACTTCTCCCAGGCTGGAAGTGCAGTGGGTACTCACAGACTTGATCCCCTGGCTGAAGCACAGAAGCTCCAGTTGTGACCTGAACCATTTTGTCCTTCTTTAGGCTGCCTGGTGTCCCCTGGGTCTTGGAGGCTCCCAGATTTAGTGAAGGCTCCTGATTTGCTTATGTCCTATTGTATCTCAGAACTCTACAATTTAAGTGATCCACCATGCTCAACTTCCCCCAGGAGCAAGAATTATAAGTATGTGCCATGATGCTTGTCTTGAGACTATTTATATCCTCAGCCTCAGCTTATCCAGCAATCAAATGGACATAACTTTGTAGACCAATGGGCTCACTTATTTATAAAACATTCACAAGTGTTTGGATTGGAACTGGTGTATGAGTATGAGTGCATACTGCTAGAGGAAGTGTTCAAAAAAAACCATAATATTAGGTTCTAAAGGGAAGGCTCCTGTTACTTTATGCTGGCATGAGGACTCTGGCATCGAATGCCATATACATTTGTTCAACACATACTGTTGTTTAGGTAAGGACTGGGCATGGGCAACAGACCAAACCCTTAATTTTTCTCAGTCTGCTCTCATCTTTAAAGCAGCTAGAAGGGGAACTACATAAAATGTGACTTTGGAGAAGACTTTGATTAAATATATTTCCAACTTTTCTTTTTTTCGGTAAATAGTATTTTATTTCTTCCAATCACGTCTAAAGATAGTTTTCAACATCCATTTTTATAAGATTTTGAGTTCCAAATTTTTTCTCCCTCCTCCCAAAGATGGCACACAATCTGATCTAGATTGTACATGTGCAATCATGTAAACATATTTTCACATTAGTCATGTTGTATTTCCAAGTTTTCTAAGAGACATTTGAGGCTCTTAATAAAGTGTGTGAAAACAACCATAACCTCTTTATTGCTTTCTTGCGAAATCTACTCCATCCTTATTCTTGGAATCCAAAATCTTAATACTTGTCTCTGATAGAAAACAATTTCTTGCTTATTTCAACTAAGTGAGTAGAGGATGCTTAAAAGCCTGATATGCCATTTTTGGATTCACACTAACAGTATACAGGCACAACCTTTGGGGCCCTGGGCTGGGTGACCGAGGCACTGAAAGGCCCAGAGACCAGAGGTTCTCACACACATCCTCATCCTGCTTTGAGAACATCCCTGCTTGGGCCAGAATCCAGGGGTCACTGATTGCATGAACAATTTGGACCATGGAAGGACTGTGGTGATGATGGAAAAACACAGCGTAGAGCGATGGCTACCTAACTCAGCTTCTTCATCTGTAAACGAAGATATTGGACCAAGTGATCCACAAGGAGTTTTCCAGCACGGACAGCTATGAATTCTTGAAGTTTTCCTTTGAATTATCCTGATATTCTTAAGACACAACAGCATCTCAGGTACATTTTCCCCCTTTCCCCCTTTTCTCAGTACCTTTCTGAATTCCGTCTCTTAACCCTGGTTCCCTATTCAAATGTCTGACATGAAATCCTTTGTTTGGCATGTAAGACCCTTCACATAGCCCTTTCCCACTTTTCCAGTTTTTTTGCAATACACTTCCCTCCATGTACCCTATGATTCAGGAACTTTGAGCTTCTTGCTGTTCCTTCCCTCCATCTCCTGACTTGGGGCACTCTCACTGATTCTTCCCATGCCTGGAATATTCTCTCTCTTCATGGTCACCTCCTGGCCTCCCTGGCTTCCTTCCAGACTCAGCTCAAGTTTTACCTTCTGCAAAAGGCCTTTCCCGATTCTATCTTTCCTCTTTCCATCCCTCTCTTCCCCTAGTAGTACCTTCCCTTTGCGATCAACTTAGTTTTATACTGTATACATCTTGTATGTACATTTTCATACTGTATACATCTTGTATGTGTAATTCCTGTACTGTATATATTATGCACATACAATTTTATACTGTATATATCATGTATGTACAATTTCATACTGTACATATGTTGTATATATAATTTCTATACTGTATATATTATGTATGCACAATTTGTATACTGTATATCTTGTGTGTATAGTTTTATACTGCATCTTGTATGTAAAATTTTGTATCTTGTATGTACCATTTTATACTGTGTACATCTTGCGCGTGCAATTTTATACTGTATACCTCTTGTGCATACAATTTTATACTGTATACCTCTTGCTTGGACTATTTTATACTGTATACATCTTGCACAGACTATTTTATACTGTATACATCTTGCATATACTGTATACATCTTGCACGTACAATTTTATACTGTATACATGTTGAATGTACAATCTTACACTGTGTATATCTTGAATGTACAATTTTTTTGCACATTGTTTCTTCCACTAGAATGGGAGCTCCTGGACGGTAGGACCCATGCCTTTTGTCTTTTTTTGTAACCCCAATGCTTAGGACAATGCCTGAAACACAATAAGCATTTAATAAAATACTCAGCTGACTGACTAATGAAGCTTTATCTGGTGGTCACTAGAAGCTTTAGGCAAAGAAAGGGAAATTAATGTGTACGAGGGTCACACAGATAAGAATATCCAGGATTCAAATCCAGGTTCTCTGACCACCTCGTCAGTGAAATGACCAACCAGCAAGTCAATAAACATTGATTACACACCTGCTATGTGCTAGGTCCAAAGCCCAAATGCTCTTCTAAATTTCTGTGGATTAATTTTATATCTGGGCAGCAGATATTGGGCCCTGGTGCTATCTATAATGATGTTCTAATTATTGGGGACTAAATAATTACTAATCCTGAAGCACATTTGGGTTTATTAGCAGAGGGATTGGTTATCTGGTAGTTTATAAAGGTTAGTGATTTTCTGGTATGTCATTTTAACTACATAATCATATCTTTCTAGATGCCTGATAGATGCTAAATTCATGTTTTACAGTTTCTATCACTTCATTGCTTAATCTGTATTAATCAACGATTCTGTGTGTTTTAAAGATAACTTTTGTTTCTGCAAACAAGTACGTACGGTTCTGTCATTTGTTTGCTATCTATAGCTAGGTGGATCAGCGGATAGAGTCTCTGGAAGACCTGAGTTCAAATCCAGCCTCAGATACTTACTATCTGTGTGACCCTAAATAAGTCACTTATACCCTGACTACCTCAGTTTCCCCATCTGCAAAATAGGAGTCATAATAGCACCCATTTCTCAGGATTGTTATTATTACTTGTTCTCAGGGGTTCTTAATGATTTTTTTTTCTCTTCAACCCCTTGGGCAGTCTAGGGAAGCCTATGGACCCCTTCTCTGAATTAGGTTTTTAAATATGCACAATCAAATACATAAGATTATAGAGAAAGTCAATTACATTGAAATATAGTCATCAAAATATTTTAAAAAGCAAGTTCACGAACCTCAGATTAAGAACTCGTCCTATACATTATTGGGTGTTTTAAATAGAGACTGGTTTTTCATGTGTGCATCAAATATTCTACTGTTTTTTCCTAAGCTTGGATATATTGATTATTATTATTATTAAGTCTAGTCCTGTAATTTCACTTAGTGAAGAGAGCTCTCCATGTGGAAACTCCCTTCACCAATGCAGACGCCATCTCTCTGTAAATTATAGTCTTAGAGAGCTGCTCAGGACCTTGTGTGTTGAAATGACTCCTGCTTTGAACATAGACCTTCCTAACTCCTAGGCTGGTCCTCTATCTATTATTTCATGCTGCCGTCTGCGTTGCCTAACTCTCCACTAGTGGCCAGACGTTTCAAGGCACAGTATCTGAGGTGGATGGTACCCCTTCCTAAAAACACATTCTCAGTATGCACATCAGGAGCTTGTTCTCCTCCCAGCCCCTACCCCAACAATTCCATAAACCCTTCTGTGGGCAAATGTCTGCCTCGCCTTCCTCTTTACAGTAACATTTTTCTATCACCCTCAGCCCCAGATGCCCCAAAGCCACCAGCAGATGTTTTCTTTTGGTGGGGTGAGGAAAAAAAGAAAGCCTTTCTTCCAGGTTCATGTTATGTTTTAGAGTTTGCAGATTTTATGAGAATAGGCTTTGTGGTTGGGAATAACTGGTAGTTTGGAAAATTTGAATGTCTTAGCCTTGCCATTGCTTGGGGCCTTCCAACACACAGCCTTGAATAAAGGTGTTTGATCCAACATCTCTGCCTTCCTCCTCCACCCCCATCCCAAACTTGAAGCATCCATTCTCTGGGTGAGAAGACAGCAGAATGAAATATAGGACCTTGAAGTAGCCAGCATACATACATGCCTTGGGGTCCACTTCCTGAGTGGTGCTGGTAGTCACAGCTTCTATATTGACTGGGTACTTCCTGACTGCATTAAAGTGCATTGCCCACATCAGCTTTATGTTTCTTCAGTGGCACAGATGTAAAGCAAAAAAGGATGGCTCATCTTTATTTTATGATCTCTGAGCTACAGCTCGAGTGCATGGGCAACAAAGGTTCTTTCTTGGGTCTCAGCTGCAGCCATTGCAAAGACATTGGCAGGCGAGTAAAGGGTGAGATTGAAAAACTTGGTGGCTTTCTCATTAGTCTAGTCTTTTTCCCAGACTGGTGGGCTCCCCTTCCTAACAGGGAGACAAGCTCCAGACCAGTCTGGTGAGACTAGTGAGACAAGTATTCTTCACCTTTCCATCACGCAACTGTCTTGGAATAAGCACCATCTTTTCTGGACTAGTAGGATATTGAACCAGTTGTACAGACCATCATCTCTGCGGCAGCGACGCCAGACCTGAGGGTCATTGTTACTTAAGGTTGCCTAGCAGCTGAATACCACCAGCCAGAAGCAGGTGCTTGGGAGATTAGGAAGGAAGGATGATGAGACTCACACGTAACTGGAAAAAATGATGCTTGAGGAGAAGAAAACGCCAGGTGGTAGCTTTATGAAAAGCAGTTGCCTGAACCGCCAACATACCAGCAATTTTCTAGCTGCCCTCTACTGATCCCGAGTCATTTCAGTATAATGTGAAGCCACTGCTCTTCAACAGCAGAGAAGTGTGCTTCACTAAAATCAATGTAGGCAGCTCCCAGAATGGAAATTCCTTTCTTTGAAACATATCTGTAACTCATAATCTTATTGAGAATTATTGGAGACACTCAAAGTTGAAGTGACTTTGCCAGGGCCACACAATTAGTATGTACAGGAGGCAGGGCTTAAACCTAAGTCTTCCTGGCTCCAAGGCTGTTACATTATGCTGACCCTTGTGTCTCACAAAGGATGATGATATAAGTCTCTGGAAGGCAGAGAACCTGTACCTAATTAAGGTATGTACATTGGGGTTTTTTTAGACATAATACTATTGCACACCCAGTAGACTATAGTGTAGTGTAAACATAACTTTTATATGCACTGGGAAACCAAAAAATTCACGTGACTTGCTTTATTGCAATATCCACTTTGTTGCGGTGGTCTGGAAGCAAACCCACATCTCCAAGGTATGCCTGTAATCAAGAGATTTGAACCAAAGAGAAATGGAGACAGAGGAAAGGGCCTACATATAACCAAGTTAGATACCATTCAAAGATGCTACAGTGAGGGAGAAATCTAATGCTTCTTTTCTCAATCCTTAGCCTCCTTGACCCCTCTTTAGCCTCTGACACCATTGATCCACCTCTTCTCCTGGATCCTCTCTTCTCTCTCTGGTTTTCATGATGCTGCTCCCTCCTGGTTCTCCTACTACCTGTCTGATCCATAATTCTCAGTCTCCTTTGTTGGATATTCATCGAGATTATGACCACTACTGATGAATATCTCCCAAAGCCTCTGCTGTAGGTCTGCTTCTCAATTTCTTGAAAAACTATTTCATTTAGTCATCTTAATGGCTCTCATGAATGCAATTATAGTCTCTATGTTGATGATTTCCAGATTTACATAAGAGGTGTTTAATAAGTGCTTATTGACTGACATCAATAAATCCTGGATTTATACCCAGATGCTCACAGTTTAAATAATAATCAGGAGGAACTGGAGTTCCTAAAACAGATAGACAAACTTGATTTCTAGGTATGACTGGGACTTGGTGACACTCATGACTAGAATATAACTCTGGATGGCTATACCTTCGTCAAAAGACACAGGATAGGTAAAGGGAAGGGTGATAGGTTTGCATGTTCTACTCATGTAAGGAAACCCAGGAACCAGAATGAGGAAGCAGAGCTATCTGGAAAACTGTAGGACAGAGGGCATGACTTTGATTTCTGGGGAAATTCTAGAATGTTCCATTAAAGAAATGCTTAGTAAATGTCTAGAAGAGAAAGCAATTATTTCAAATAGCTACGATGGCTCTGAAGAAAAGATCATAAGAGAGTTGCTTATTTCATATTTTGATAGCATTGTTAAGTAATTAGATCAAGGAAGAGGGAGGTGCTGTGGATCTAGTTTGACTAGATTTTAGCCAAGCACTTGATCTTAGTATCAGGAATAGTATCTCATACTATTCAAGTGGAAAAAATTGCAAGATGTGGACTAAATAAAAACAAAGTAGATGGACATACAATTAGTTGAATGGCTAAACCAAAAGAGCTGCCATTCACTATCACCAGGGCAGGATAAAGTGGGATAAAAGTACAGATTGCATGCTCATTAAATTTATGGATGACACAAATGTAGGAAGGTAGTTAATGCACTGGATGACAGTCAGGATCAAAAAAGATTTGGCTGGCTAGACCTTTGAACTAGACCCAATAAGATGAAATTTAGTTGGGATAAATGTAAAGTTGTACCCTTGGGTTCAAAAAATCATCTTCACAAATACAAGATGGAGGCGTTGTGGTTAGATAGCAGTTTGTCTGAAAAAGCTACAGGAGGGTAGAGAGTGAGGGAGTATTAAATTCAAGCTCAGTATGATTCAAGTGAGGTGATGTGGAAGGCAAAACAGCTAATGTGATCTTGGACTGCAATAGGAAAGGCATAGGCTTTAGGAATAAGCTGGTGATATAATACCTCTGCACAATGCCCTGGTCAGACCTCTTTTCCAGTATTGTTAGTCATTCAGAGTGTTTGTTGTGAGCCATTGATAGAGAGCATTGATGGAGAGCATCCAGAGATGCTTAACCAAGATACTGAAGGACTTGAGTCTATATCAAATGAAGATTGTTTGAAGTAACCAAGGGAGGGAGGGCAATGTTTAACTTGGAGAAAAGAAAACTCAGGGGAGATGCATTGGCTCTGTCCAAGTATTTGAAGGGCTGTGGTGGAAGACAGATTGGACTTGTTCTCTTTGGCCCCAGAAGAACCAGGAGTAATGGGTGGAAGTTGTAAAGGGAAAAAATTTGGGCTTGTTGTCAGGAAAAAAATCTTCCAATTTCCCAACAATTAGTTCTGTCCAAAAGTGCAATGAGCTGCCTGAGGATGTGGTAGGTTCTTTCTCACTGAAGATCTTTAAGCAGATTCTACACAACCAGATGTTGAGTATGTTGTAATATGGATTTCTTTTGGGGTACAGATTAGACTAGATGGTCACTGAAGCCCTTTTCAACTCTAAAAAGTCTGTGATTCCGATTTTCTTTGTAGGACCATGAATGTGATTCAAGTATTTGGGAATGGGGGAGCTGCTCCAGTCCCTGTTCCCAACCAGACTTCACCTTGAAGGTCATGATTCCTTTGATTAGTGAAGCATTTCAGGAGAGTGAGAGCTGTTTTGTTGTTGTTTTGCTTTAAAAAGTCTGTAGCTTTTCAGTATCCCTCCTGAAAACTGTATCCATCATTAAATGTAGCAGTACATGGAACATAGAGTCTTTTGCCTATTACAGTGAGTTGGAATTCCCGTTTTGGTATTGGCAGCCCAGATTCCAAGTGTCTAGGAAGTTGGAGAGGAGGATGAGAGCAACGTCCAAAGGAAACTGAAGAATATGCCAGTTCTTTTATTTATAATGTAAAAATAAGTTGAGTACATTAAAAGGTATTATTGAGGGAGCAAAGACCTACCATATATTATTTTAATGTTACAAACCCTTCCTAAGTGAGGTGTCCTCACCAAATGTGGACAACCACTCCACCACCCAGATTACATGCTCCAAGTTACTGGAAGCCCTTTGCCGCAAGAATCCAAAGGAACTGATTATTTTTAAGAAAATAAATGGCGATAGAGGAACATCCTATCAAAATACATAACCTCAAACCACAATGGAGAAGTTTCCTGAAAGAAATTCAGCGTCTCATGACCACCTGGTTATTTTCCTGCTTACTTTAGGGGTTTCAAGGGCCCCCTGGGGACTTTGCAGGATTTTTTTTAGCAAGGGGGGATGGAGGGGATTAAAGCTATAGAGGAGGTGAGCCGTACTCTGAACCTGAAATATGATTCCAGGCACAGAGTTCTTCATCTCTACCATTTTGGGGAAAGGATGGATTTTTAAAAATCATAACCATTTACAAACATTGTAAAAAAACAGAACACCCACCTTATAACCATTTCCTTGACATTCACTTTAACGGACTGAGTTCTGACATGACAATCCTGAAGTCTGGAATCAAGGACCTTGGAATTCTCTATAAAAAATATGCTGAAGCAAAGAAAATACCAAGAGCCAACCTCCCCCCCCCCCATAAAAACATGAGCAAAATAGAAGGTACATGTGATTAACCTGTCACCAGAATTGGAAAACCTTGAGGTTTCATTCAGCATGAATTAAGTGCTAGAGGCTTTGGAAAAAAATAATCCCCTTCAGTCCTTTTATTAAGAGAAACAAGATGGAAATTTGGTGCACTGTTTCGAAATCAAGGTAGAGAAAGAAGAGCATAATGGGTCATGGTTATAAATGGATCATGGGAAAGATGAACAATGAACAGTGAAACTGGAGCAAATAAGGTGAAAACCAAATCAAATTAGCCCATGGACCCCAAGAAAGAGGATGCGTCCAGGGAGAGAATGAAGCAGGTAAATTTGATGACCTGGAAAAGAGGAACCCAGAAGAAAAAAAATTCAATTCTGTAGTAGAGAATGAGCACTGAATGAACATAGTATATACAAGTCACTTAACTAGAGCCTACAATAAGGTAAGATTGACTGCCTTCAAACTTATACAGAAACAGGAGATTTCAGGCTAAGGCAATATCTGACTTTCAATCCCAATAATTTTGTGTGTTTGTGTTCAGGTGAACTTTATCATAGCTTTCTGGGCAAAGGGGTAGGAAAACCAGAGGTCAATAGAATATTATGCCCAATTGAGTCCAAATTGCATTAAACATTTTTTGTAACAATTTCCTTTAATTTATCCCCAAACTACTTAAATGTGCAGAATTCTTTTTTTCAAATATTTTTATTTTTAGTTTACAATATTCAGTTCCACAGGTTTCTGGGCTCCAAAATTTCTCTCCCTCTCTCTCCTGCCCCCTCGCCCCGCAAGATGACATGTAATCCAATGTAGGTTCTATATTTACCTTTACATTGAACTTATTTATGTAATAGCCCAGTTGTAAAGAAGAATTATAACCAATGGAATGAATCATGAGAATGGAGAAACAAAACCAAAAAAGGGAAAGAGAGAGAGAGAGAAGGAGAGAGACAGACAGACAGAGAGAGAGAGAGAGAGAGAGAGAGAGAGAGAGATAAGAGAGAGACAGAGAGAGAGAGAGAGAGAGACAGAGAGAGAGAGAGAGAGTGCAAATAGTTTGTCTCCATCTTCATTCAGATTCCATAATTCTAAGAAAACATTTTTTGAGCAGTAGCAGGAACATGCGTTTGGAGTCAGTGGATCTGGGTTTGATTTTTAGTTTCACTTCTTACTTTGTATGTGACCTGGGAGAAGTCCTATTTATTTCCTGAGGGCTTCAGTTTTATCATATGTAAAACAAAAAGGTGGGGCTAGATAAATCTTAGGGCAGTTAGGTGGCACAATGGATACAGTGCCAGGCCTGGAGTCAGAAAGACTTATCTTCCTGAGTTCAAATCTGGCCTGTCTGTGTGACCCTGGGCAAGTCACTTAACTCAGTTTGCCTCAGTTTCCTCATCTGTAAAGTGAGCTGGACAAGGAAATGGCAAACCACTCCAGTATCTTTGCCAAGAAAACCCCAAATGGGGTCACAAAAAATCAGATATAACTGAAATGACTGAACAAGATAAATCCTTTCCAGTTCTACATCCTATGATCCCATCAGTTTCAGTTTGTATCCCAAATTATTCAGTTAGCCCCTTTTATGTCTCAATTTTATTTTTACAAATCTAGACAACCTTAAAGAAAAAAATTGGAAAGATATAGGTTAGTCAATATTACATTTAGGCAGACTCAGAACTGGCTGAATGTCTAGACCTCAAAAGTGACAAGCATTATTTATTATCTCACTTAGGATCAGAGATTTGGAGCTAGAAGGAATGGAAGAAATCATCTCATCCAAGTGCCTCATTTTACACATGAATAAATTGAGGTGCATGGAGGTCTTATGCTTGCACATTAAGCATCATAGTTGGCATTTGAATCCAGATCCTCTGACTCCAAATCCAATGTTCTTTCCACTAAAGCATGATGCAATAATTTTTTGAATAATGGTTTATTTTTTCCAATTACATGTAAAAACAATTTTTAACATTCATTTTTAAAAACAATTTTGAGCTCTAAATTCTCTCCTTCTTCCCTCCTCTGTCACCTCCCTGAGACAGCAAGCAATTTGTTATGTTATACATATGTAGTCATATAAAACTTATTTCCATATTGGTCATGTCGTGAAAAAAACAGACTAAAACACCCAAGAAAAATAAAGTAAAATGAAAGTACGCTTCGATCTGCATTCAGACTCCATCAGTTCTTTCTGTGGAGGTGTATAGAATTTTTCATCACAAGTCCTTCAAAAATTGTCTTGAATCATTGTGTTGCTGAGAATAGCTCAGTCGATCATCATACAATATTGCTGTTACTATGTACAATGTCTCCTGGTTCTGCTCACTTCACTTTGTATCAGTTCATGTAAGTCTTTCCAGGTTTTTCTAAAACCATCTAAGCTTGTCATTTCTTACAGCATGATAGACATCCATCACTATCATATACCACAACTTGTTCAGCCATTTCACAATTGGTGGACATCCCCTCAGTTTCCAATTCTTGGTCATCAGAAAAAGAGTTGCTAGAAATATTTTTGTACACATAGGTCTTTTTTATTTTTAAAAATCTGTTTGGGATATGGACCTAGTCATGGTATTTCTGGGTCAACGGGGCATGAACAGCTTCATAGCCCTTTGGGCATAGTTCCAAATTGCCCTCCAGTATGGTTGGATCAGTTAAAACTCCACCGATAATGAATTAGTGTTCCAATTTTCCCACATCCCCTCCAACGTTTGTCATTTTCCTTTTCTGTCATACTAGCCAATCTGACAGGTGTGAAGTGGTATCTCCGGGTTGTTTTAATTTGTATTTCTCTAGTCAATAGTGATTAGAGCATTTTTTCATATAACTGTATATAGTTTTGATTTCTTCATCTGAAAATTGCCTGTTCATATCCCTTGACTATTTATCAATTGTCAAATGACTTGTATTCTTATAAATTTGACTCAGTTCTCTATGTATTTGGGAAATGAAGCCTTTATCAGAGACAGTTGTCATAAATTCCCCAGCTTTCTGCTTTACTTTTAATCTTGGCTGCATTGATTTTATTTGTGCAAAACCTTTTGAAGTTAATATCAAAATCATGCATCTCATAATATTCTCTATCTCTTGTTTGCTCATAAATTCTTACCTCATCTATAGACCTGAGAGGTAAACTACTCCCATGGCCTCCTAATTTGCTTATGGTATCACCCTTTCTATCCAAATCATGCACCCATTTTGACCTTATATATATGTGTGTATATACAGTGTGCATATATATACATACATACATATATATATAAGTGTATATAGTGTGAGATATTGTTCTATACCTAGTTTCTCCTAAACTGCTTTCTAGTTTTCCCAGACACTTTTGTCAAATAGTGAGTTCTTATCCCCAAAACTTAGATGTTTGGATTTATCAATCATGAGATTACTATGGTCATTTACTATAGTGTATGGTGTAATAATTTTTTGAAAATTGTTCTATTCTTGAGTGTAGAAAAATTAATGCATTATCATTTTTTTCACTGAAATTAAAGAGTTTCCTTTCAGGTTATTGTTAGGGAATTAGACTAATCTGGACTTGAGCAGAGATAGAAGTGTGATACATTTATTTGCACTGCCAGAACTTCTTAGGTTAGCCTTTCAAAGACTGTTTGTTCACCTGATGACATAAAAATCCCCAGCGAGTATTCCGTCTTGAGACACTAGCAGTTAACAGCTCTGTCATTGGAAGTAGTTCACAGCGATGAGGAGAAGTAAGGCAAGCCAGAAATAATTATTATAACTGATATTTAGATAACATTTCCAGCTGGGCAAAGCATGATCTTATTTGATCTTTACATTAACCTAGTGAGGTAAGTGTTAGTGTTTGTATCCCCATTCACACTAAGATTCAGGGAGGTTCCATGATTCTCTTAGGATCACACAGCCGGTAAGTCAATCTAACCCTCTACCCACGATACCAGGAGGGAGAGGAAAGAGAATGGAAGGTGGAGGGAGAAATGGGAAAGAAGGAAGGAAAAGGGAGAGGGAAGGAGAGAAGAGAAGAGAGAAAAGAGTGTGAATAAGAATACTTTTGTTTCTACAGACAGCAGAGAAGGGTAGCTCTTCTACCAGACACAGAAGGATCACATCTTGAATTCCACAAAATGCCAATGGGCATGCCCAGCCTAGCCCTCCCTGAGCTAGAGTGTGCTCTATCACCTCATCCCATTGATCAGGAATTTCATCAAATGGATCATGGACTCTAATGCCCAACCCCATCCCACCCCCTTAAACATTCCATCAGAGGAATTTACTTTCTCTTGATAAAAGGGAGTAAGTTCACAGATCTGACTTAGGTCAAAGGGAGTTAGTTTACATAATTATAGACTCTCAGTTAGAAGGGAACTCAGAGGCTATCCAACCCAACCTGTATCTGAATAAAGACCCTGTCTAATCCCCCGACCTGATAAATGATCATCCACTTTCCAACCAGTAATGGGAGTAGCACTACACTGTATTTTGGTTCCCCTCCACCCTAATTCCGGCCATTAAATTATCTTCCATATTGTTTTTCCATAGCCTGGCTTACAGTCGTGCTTGCAGTTATATATAGGGTGTCCCAAAAGTGCTAGTACAGTTTTAAGCTTTACTACCTTAAAATTGTACTAAGGTTTTTGAGTAATTCAGTACATGAGATACACATACATATAGTTCAATATTTAATGGATACATTATACACACATGGATATACATATATAAATATATGCACATATAGTTCAATACATAATAGACACAGATATACATATGGGTATACATAGACATATACTTAATGGATACATATACTTACATATGGCTATGTGCATATATATACATATCTAGATATAGATATAGATATATAAACACACTCACATATTTCAATATTAATGAGTTACCACAGCCAAAAAATTCCTTACCTAGTTGTCAACCTACTGGTTAGGACTCATAGTCAGGCAACTAGGTAGTGTAATGGATAGATCATTGGACCTGGAATCAGGAAGACCTGAGTTCAAATCCTGCCTCAGATACTTTCTAGCTGTGTGGCTGTAAGTCATTAACTTCGGTCTGCCTCAGTTTTGTCATCTACAAAATGAAGATGGTAATAGCACCTTCCTCCCAGGTTGTTTTGAGGTTGAGATGAGAGTTTCTAATTAAATATAAACATATTTATACATAAATGAACATGTATAACATATGCCTGTATAAGTATGTGTGTGTGTATATATGTACACGTATGTGTATAGATATGCATGTATGTACGTATATAATGTATGGAGCACTTTGTGAACCTTAAAACACTATATAAATGCTAACAATAATGGCCCACTGGCATAGCCTTTGGGGACCCCCAGTTTCCTCACTCCACGATGAGGCAACAAAGGAGACCCCTCTTGTTATCATCTTTTCCAACCCTTTAGAGATGTGGGGAAACATGGTTTGTTTAAAAAAAAAGTCAGGGTCTTGTTTAGGGATTGTGAGAACTCATGTGTACACAAGAGGTATAGCCAAGGGCGTAGTGATGCTCTGTATTCTGATCATGCAGAAGTCTCTCTTCCCTGGGTCAGAGAACAGGTCTCTAGCCTAGTGCCATATTTGCCCTGATGGGACATTCCCGATTCCTTATGCGTACTGGTAGAGAAGTGGTTTCTCTATCTGAACTGATCTGATCGGTACAACTGTCTAGGTGAGACTACAGGGGTAATGAAATCAGAGTTGACTGATGAAGATAGAAACCCCAAAAGGCACTAGAAAGACAAATGGAATTAAAAATATAAATGAGGTTGGTAATTAGGATGCACTTCACATACGTTATCTCATTCAGTCCTCATAACAGCTAGGTGAGTCTTAGACTCACAAAACAGCAGTTTGAAGACAACAGTAAAAGGCTGAGGTCGCTTTATCCTAGGCTAGAGTTATGCCTATATCCAATTTGTGTTTGTTGGTCAAGGAAATCACTTATTTTGTGTTTGTTTTTCATGTATCCAAATCCATCCACTATACAGCTGCTAAATTCATATTCCTAAAACATATCTGACCAGGCTCCTACCATCACTCCAAAATCTTCATTGGGTCCCTATTACCTCTGGGATAAAACACATATAAAGCCACCTCCTACAGTCTGGTTTTCCCCTACCTTTCTAGTCTCACACTCTCTGGTTCAAACAAATTGGCCTCTTAGCTGACTCATATACACAACCTTCCATCTCTTACCTCTTGTGTCTTTGTCCAAGTGGTTCCCTGTGACTGGAATTCCCTCCCTTCCTAACCCTGCTTCTCAGAATCCCAGCTTCCTCCAAACCATATTTCTACTGCTGCCTCCTCCATTAAGGCCTTTCTGATGCCCTCAAGTTCTATTGCATGTTCTGTCTCCTTCACTCAATTCCCCTTTCCCCTGGCCTAGAACCCAACATGCTTATGTTGGCTATTTATTTTCTGTTGTGTTACTTTTTATGAGCATTGTATTTACTTATGCATGTGTATGTTGTATCTCCCCAGGAAAAAGTGAGTTTTCTGAGAGCAGGGAGTGTTATTCGATGTACATTGATTAATTAAGTGCCAATTGAATTAATGAAAAGTTAATGGAGCATAATGCCCTTCTGACTTCCTCCTAACCTTAGTCTAGGTTAGACATTTTATGAGCAATGATTATCTCTCTGGTATTAATAACTAATTATTGTATTAGAATCAAGGTTTTTCCCTTTTTATACTTTCTTATCCAGATATCAATCAGTGAAGGAAATGTCTCTTAGAGATTTACCCACGCCAAGATCTAATCAGACAGTAAAAGAAATTCTAAGTTTGGACTAATAGGTGCATTCCTGCTCATTGTGTTTGCTCAGAGAAGCCTGGGAAGTGTTAATTCTCTCCCTTTTCAGACAGGTAATATGGAAATTGATGTCTCTTTGACCAAGATTTGGGTACCCAAGTCACATACCCCAAGACCTTCATTGTAATATAGCTCAGCCTCTCATTGTAATATTCATTTTCTCATTAATTGTTAACCAATCAGAATTGATTGCCACCATTAGGAACACCTACTCCTCGAAGGGCATATAAACTGTGAGTCCACCACCATGATTGTCTTTGGTCTAAGAGAGATGGTCAAATGATGATCCTATTATTAATAAATATGCTGGTCTTATTAATAAAATTATTAAATTACCCAGAAATTATGTCTCTTGAAACTTTTTAATCATCATAGTTCCCAAACTTTTTGGTCTCTGGACCTTTTCCCCTCTTACAAATTATTGAGACCTTACTCCAACCCCACCAAAGAGCTTGTGTTTCTGTGAGTTATTATCAATTAATATTTACTAAATTAGAAATTAATACATCTAAATATTATTATGAAAACTAGTTTTGATATCAGAGAATTGTGTCCATCTACTTGGCCCAAGGTCACTTCGTAGAGACCTCCAAGGACTCAGCTGAGGATCCACCCAGGGAAATGGTCCACTCATTGCAGACTAGAGATGATGCTTAGACTCTGTGTATATCCCTTGACCAATATCTCCCCTGAAAAAGGCAACATATTCTATCTAGTTGGATACCAAAGGGGTACAAATTGGGGAAGGTGGTGAATGTGGAGCTTTTCATAGGACATGAATGGCTACAATAAAACTGCAAGTATCATTTTCTCTGGGAAACAAGCCAATTAACATGGATGACAACTGCTTACATCACACAAGTATTGTGATGATGATTGCATTCGAAGACACACGAGAAAACTGAGCTCTCTAAAAGGTGTGGCAGCTTCTAATGGGCCCAGGGTACACCGCATGAAATTCAGTGTTTGTTAAGACAGACTCACCTCCGCAATCCTGAACCTGGATTTCACTACAGTAGCATGACTTGATCTGTTGGTTTACCAGAAGACTAAAGGGGGGAAAAGGTGGACATTCCAGAAAAAGAAATTTACAAGAGCTTTACTGGCAATGGTTGAATCAATGTATGAGGCCAAGGGATGGGCAAAGGTGGTAGAAGGGAATCTGGAATACAGGCAAGGCACACCAAGAAAAGTCAAGGAAGCAATTGACCTGCCCGTATTTATTGAATGTATTTTAGAGCCAAGAGCTGTGAAGGTTCTCTGGAGGGTACCAAAAAGTACAAGATTTGGGATTGTGGGATTTTGATCTAGAAAAGGTGATACAGCTCACTGAGTTCAACTGTCTCTCTCTTCATTTTGCAGGTGAGAAAGCTGACTTGCTTAAGGGCCTGAACTTGAAGTCAGCAGCTGAACTAGGATTAGAACCTAGGTCCCACAACTCCAGTGCTCCAGTAAGACAGCTAGACGGGGAGGTGTATCTAGTACTAGACTTGAAGTCAGGAAGATTCATGTTCAAATCCCACCTCAGATGCTAGGTACCAGCTGCGTGATTTTTGTCTTTCTCAGCATGTTTCCTTATCTGTAAAATGAGGATAATACTGGCACTTACTTCACAGGGTTGTTGTGAGAATCAAATGAGATATGTAAAACACGATGCAAACTTTCAAATGCTAGTTAATATCATCGTCCTCATCCTTCTCCTCCTCCTCCTCCTCATCACCTTCATTATTCCTATCCTAAAGCAGTTTACATTCTAGCTGGGGTAATGTCCTATACAGATAAAAAGATAACTAGTACTAAAAAGTAATAGTGGCCTCACTTCACTGAATCTTATTTTCCTTATCAATAAAGTGGGGATAATAATAAAATTTCCTCCATAGGGGTCCTTGGAGAAAACTTTTTTTAAGCCACAAAGCACCATAGAAATGTGAACAATATTGTTGTTTAGTTGTGTCTAACTCTTCATGACCCTTTCTGTGAAGTTTTCTTGGCAAAGATACTAGAGCGATTTACTATTTCCTTCTCTAGCTCATTTTACAGATGAGGAAACTCAGGCAATCATAGTTAAGTGACTTCTCCATGGTCACATAGCTAGTCAATGTCTGAGGCCAGATTGGAACTCAGGAAGATGAATCTTCCTGACTCCCTGCTTGGTGCTCTATCCACTGCACTGAACTAACTGGCCTGTGAACAACATTAGCAATACAAAATGATTGGTTCCACCCTAAGTGCCCAAAGAGTTTAAAGGAGAAAAACATAGGCTTTGGTAGACTGGTTGGGGGAGATTTCCTACCAGAGGAAAGATTTGAGCTAGGCTTGAAGGGTGAAGTTAGACTTTGAGCTGTTAGGAGGGAATTCTGCATTCTAAGGGAGAGGAACTCTGATGCAAATATGCAGAGATGGGAGTGCACTGAACTGTACTGAGTGGATTGTGTGTTGAATCAGAAAGTTCATCTCGGGGGAGTAATTGGAGATAAGGTGGTAAAAATTGTTTGAGGCCAGATTGTGGAGTCTGTGAATGCTGGGCTGAAGCATTTGAACTTTGGCCTATAGGGAGTAGAGAGTCTTAAAAGTTTAGATTTATGACCAAATGTTTTATTCTTCAAAGAAGGTAAACCAGGATATCACACAGGACTTCCTCATGTGAAAGAGGCTGAGAAATGTACCTGGGGATTTGGGAGAGCTCATTGGCTTTCTCCCCAAATAGCTCATTCTCTGTTGTATGTTTTAATTTTCCTCTTATTCATGAAAAGTTACCACTGAGGCACATCCCTAACTAAACTGATCATCTCTCCCCCTAAACCTGTGAATAACACTACCATCCTCCCAGTCACCCTGGCTTGGAAATAACCTAAGCTCCTTATATCACGGGGCAGGGACTGATTAATTTTTGTCTTTCTATGCCTAACATCTAACATGGTGTCTGGTACATAGATGGTGGTTAATAAATGCGTGTTGAATGAATGACTGGAAGAAATGGATTCTCCACTATACTAAGCCCAACAAGGGGTCGTCAGAGACCTCTAGGAAAAGAAGCCCACCCACCACCTCCTGGGGTGATATAGAGTGAGTATAACCAGGGGCTACAGGGTTAGTTATCCAGGGACTAAAGGGTGAGTAAGTTGTGATAACTTAAACTTTTGGCAATTCACAGGATTGGAAGAATAAAGTAGGGAATGACATGAAGGCCCCTCTGCAACCTCTCTAAATACTTCTAAGGACCAGCTCTGCCATCAGGGTAATGGGCTTGGCTTCCTAGGGGGACAATCATATCATATATCCCTATGTACAGTATGTGGGGCCTGATACTTAAGGGATGTATTATAAGGACCATATAAATATAAAGAAACTTTTAATGCCTTTGCTTGTGCCTCCTGGTACAGTTGTGCTCTACGTAGCCATTTGGCATTTTGAGGGACATAGTTTAGTATATGGAGATCACTAACAGAATGCCCTTGGAGTCAGGAAGACATGGTAGGTAGCCATGGGCAAATCACTGAACCTCTCATTGCTGCGGGTGACTCTTTAGGTCTCCAAGAAACAGAAAAGATGTTCATTTGTTTCAGCAGAAGATGTTTCCATGTTGGGAATTTCAAATAGGATTGATCACTCGCTGCAGCTGAGGGTTTTCCATCTGAGTCCCTCCCTTTGGCAGCAAAGGCCCGTTCAAGTGAATGATTACATATTAATTTAGCACCTGCACTGGAGAAGAGGAAGAGGAAGAAGTCTCCGTACAAGGCTTACATATTCCAAGGTGATTGATTAAAGGATATTCTTTGCACCTGGCTAGACAAAGGAGGGGGATAATGTAATTGTCCAAATCTAGGTCTGAGTTGGGGTGGTGGCTTAGCATCACCCAAGAGAGCTACTCACCTTTCACCTTTTGTACAGGAAAAGGCCCATCTTTGACATGTATTAGGGATATACTCTCCTTTGGAGGAATACTGGAAAGTTTCTCTATTTATTTGAGGTTGGCTAACAAAGGGGATGTGGAGGATCTTATCTCTGATCTCAGTTGCTTTGGGGCCATATGAACCCAGGTGAGTGCTCATCTATGAAGTTAAAATCAAAGAGATGGGGAGATTAAATCACTTCAGCAGAGAAGTCAAAAGAAATCAAGTTGAAATTAAAGCCATGTAGATACAGAATATAAGATAGTAGCCAGCCATATGGGCATAAGTCTTCCTAAGGAATTCTAATATTCCGAGAACCTAACAAGGGGGGGAAAGGTGATGGTGTATATATTTTCTAGCAAGCAATATTAACTCATTTGCATTCCCCAGAGAAAGGATGGCATTTGCACTTATAAAATTCTTAGAAACAAATAGATCTTTTTATACATTATAGGAAAGGTCATAGAAACCACAAACCAGGCACAATGAAATGAACCTTAGCAGTTTTAATTTAACAGCTGTTACAGTGGTATTCCCTGTACAAATGAAATCCCAGGTCTGGATTAAATAGATATGTAACAGGGTTTTAAGCAACTATCTAGTTAGTATGTAGCCTACATAAAGAGATAGCCCCTCTCTCTACGTGCCACTGGCTCATTTCCATTATTTATTTTCTTCTTGGCTTCTAAGACAATCAAAAGGAATGTATTCATATTTTCTCATCAACTAGTAAAACTGCAAAACCTTCCCTATTAATAAATTGTTTTGAAACCCTAACCGCAGATTATTAAATATTATTTATTAAATAAACCAAAGAAACCTCTTTTTATATATACTTTTTATATCAAGCTCCCTAATCACCTAAGCCTAAAATAAATACCAAGTTTTCTGGTTATGCAATTTATTTACAATGTAACAAACAAATGAAAAGATAGAAATAATTATTTATAATGTATCAGCTGTGAAAAAGATCACAGCCTAAGATACCATTAACCATTGTTAAAATGGCCGATTTCTTCTTAATTCTGGAACAAATTAAAGTCTCTTTACAAGGATTCTTCCCATGTATTTTTTCTTTAAAAAAATATTTAAAACAGTTCTCTCAGGAAAGAAGTTCTTTTAGTCGTTTCTTTCTCTCTGTGCTTAGTTTCTCTTAACCCATCAAAGGGAACAGTCTCTCCAGAACAACAGTTAAACTCTCAGTCTCCTCACAGACTCCTAAGGGATAAAGAGCCAAACCATAGCTAAGATTCCATTGTCTCTTAAAGATACAGGAACAGTATTGGTAGCCTCTGTAAGGTAAACTAAGTGGTGTGGTGGTATGGACTTGGAAAAACAGGAAAAATGAATTCAAATCTTATCTCTAATATCTCTGATACATGCTAACTGTGTGGCCTAGGACAAGTCACCTAATCTCTTTGCGATGCAGGTAAGACCCTGAGAGTTACAATGTGTTCTGGGGGGAATTACCCACGCTGTAGAAATTACCATTCTATGGACACTCAGTAAATAATACGTGAAACGCTTTATGGTTATAACTTTTCTGTGCCCGGTAAAATTTCCAAAACTTTTCTCCTTGTTAAAATTCTGCGTTCTCATTTATGGCACCAGTCTGATTTTGTATAAAAAAACATTATTCCAAGGGAGAGCTGCTTAATAATTCGTTGATCAGCAATAAATATTAGTTGCCCACCCATACTTCATACTAACAAATACTCAGTGGACAGGTGATTTCACTGGTGTAGGGAGTCCCTTTAACTACGCATATAGCAAAACCAACTGTGTCTGCCTGTTCTTTAAGACTCCTGCCCAATGACCTTCCATAAGTTCGATAGAGGAGAGCCCGCCAACATGATGGGGACGTTCTTAGCTTTCTCCTAGTATAAGAAAGATGCTAATGAAATTCAGGGGCTGCTCATCAGTGATGTCTCACTCTTGCCACATGACTAAGTTCATTGTCTTTTTTTTTCCCAATCATCCGTTTCTGTGATGATATCCTTTACTCCATGTCTTGTACAATTCCTTCATTATTATGTGTTTCAATCTGCTCATATCTACCATGCACCTTTCCCTAGCCTTCTATGTAATACTCTTTTAAAAAAAATGATTTGGAATACAGCTTTGGAAGCTACAATATTAGAATATTCTTTGTCATACAGTATTGGTAGAATGTTAATATTAAAAAGATGGGCTTTTGTTTCTGAGAGAAATTTGGGGTGAGAAAAGAAGCTTTGCAATTTTCTGAAAGCAATCTAACCTGCCTGTTTAATTGTTGTCATAGGGTGCTAATATTCTGTGAATACTTCAAGATGATTAGGTACTGACTTTTTTTGTAGAATTTTACATTTTTGTCATATCCTTGGCTTTATTATATTCCTCCCTCCCTCCTCCCACCTCTCTCTCTCTCTCCCCACCCCACCTACCCATTTCACCTAATAATCTTAAAAATGTGAATTGCCAAGTAATCAGGATTTTAAAATAACAGGCATGCTGCAGGGTTGCAAGCTTAAATTCTAGACCCTCAAGCAAAACTTTGCGAAGAATCTCCAGTATCCACCAACCCCAGTGCCCAGAGTGCCAAGAAACACACTGTCATGGACCCTGGAGACCATTCCTTCCTTCCAGTTTATAAACAGTCCAGAAAACTTATCTTCTCTCTCCAAAAGTCTCTTCCCTAGGGGCCTGCATAGTCCTTCAGACTGATAGTACTGCTTCCAGACTATGTGATGCCCTAGAGTACTACCCCCAGAGGTCAGGCAGCCCACCCATCTTGTGAGCCTTGACCATCTTCAGAAATCTATAAAGTTTTCCAAGCTTATAATATTATAATGAATGAGCTTCCTCCTCCCCATCAACCCTCAAACAAGGGGAAAAAACTCTGAGTTTCGGGAGTCTGATCCATCCTCAGACCTAGAATGACTCACAATACCAAAGAATGGTACTGGTTGTTCTTCTACATCATGTTACTCACTCTTAGGTCAGACTAGGACCTTGTTATTCCAGAGACTCCTTACACTGGACCCAGATGGCTCTGGAGGAGAAAGTGAGGCTGGTGACTTTGCACAGCCCTCCCTCACTTAAATCCAGTTCACTTGCATGTCATGGCATCACCTCCCGGATGTCATGGTCCTCTTCCAGAACAAAGGACAAATAGCAGCAGTAGTAGAGTAACTAGGTCTAAGAGATGTATCTGAGAAATCTCCACTTAGTTCACAGTTTCTGCCTCCCTGTCATCTTATTGTGCTGTAAGAAGTGAGAAGCAGGACAATTTCAGAAAAACCTGTAAAGACTTATATGAAATGATTCAAAGTGAAGTGAGCAGAACCGAGAGAATGCTGTACGTAGCAACAGCAATATTGTATGATGGCATATAGTGGATGCTTAATAAATGTTTGTTTAACTTAATTGGGCATCAAATATTTGTGTTTCAGACATGGATTTGTATTCTTTGCATGTCAGTGAGTCAGCAATAATTTATCAAATGCTACTGTGTGCCAGACACTGTGCTAAATACTGGAGATACAGAAACTGAAAAGTAAAAACATGGTCCCTGCCCTTAAGAAGCTTCTATTCTAATAGGGGTGGGGATGGGGTGGAAGATAACCTACAAATAACAATTCCTACAAGTTATATACTATTTGAATTCAAGTTCAACTTGGAAGGAAAAGATTGGCAGTAGGAGGAGAGAAAAAGTGGAAAAGTCCTCTTGTAGAAGGTAGAATTTGAGCTGAGTCTTGAAGGAAGCCAGAGAAGCAGGGAGTTGGAGGTGAGGACTGAGAGCATTCCAGGCATGGGTGGGGGGAAGGGAAGGGGACAGTCAAATACAGAGAAGTGCAGTTGGGAGATACAGTGTCATGTGTGAGGAACAGTAAGTAGGCCACTGTAGCCAGATCTCAGAATGCCTTGTGACCAAGGCCTTAAAAATGCCTTTTTAGGCTAGGTAGCCAGATTGGGGTTCCAATCTGTGCTTTTAGTAAAGAACACAAGCTTCCTCAATGGTGCTGCTCTGAACAAATGAGTTGGTTTTCCATTAGTTGTTGAAAACAGATTCATCACGAAGCTACACCCAATGATCACTGGCTTTAAGACATTGCATTAGCAACACAATGTGGTTTGCTGGAAGATGTCCTTAGCTTCCCAAATGCAGGAAACACAAGATCATAGGAATTACAGTCCCAAAGCCCTTTGCTCTCGTTTAGTCCAAGCTTCTCCCTTATTATAGTTGAGAAAGCGGAGACCCAGATTATTAACTACGCTAACTAGCATTTGTGCAGCAATTTAAGCAATATGTAAGCAATTTAATTATTTAATTTGTATAGCAATTTGTGAGGTGATGTGTATGTATGGACATATATGTGTGCATATGTCTTCACAACAACTCTGTGTAGTAAGTGCTAGTATTATCCCCATTTTACAGAGGAGAAAATTGAAGCTGAGAGTTTATTCACCCAGGATCACACAGCTAGTTAGTGACTAAGGCAGAATTCAAATTCAGGTCTTCCTGATTCTAAGTCCAGGTCTCTAGCCAAATGGCTTAGCCCAAGTGATACAGGTAGAAATAAAGTCAAGGGTCTGGACTAGATAATCTCTGTACTCCATCCCAGCTCTAAAACAAATCTCCTCTCATCTCACGATAAGTCACAGAGCAGGAAAATTAAAGCCAAATCTTTTGCCTCTAAGACCAGAACTCTTTTCTTAGAATCACCCTCCAGCTCCCATTATGACATAACTCTTGGGAACTATATTTATTCAGTATTCATTCATTCATTTACTCAATAATTATTAAATACCTGTTGTATCTGGAGTTCCATGCTAGATTGTAAAAGTTTAAATAAGATGTGGGGCCTGACCTCTTGAAGCTTAAGTCTAGTGAATATCTAAGGTGAGAAATTGAACTTAGCTTTTTTTCTAGAATTTGAACAGACATTTCATAACCATTTCTCCAAGGTATTTGACTCTTTATAGGAAACCTGACCCCAAATGACTTTTCAGGAGGTAGGGGAGCGGGAAAAGCTGGGCATGAAGAGGTCAATATAATCTGTGTCACTGATAACCATGCTTCCCCAAAAAGAGGGGTAGAAAATGAATCCTGGAAAGAAGTGACCAGAGAGATTCTACTGTTAGTTTCTACTAAATATGTTTACATTGAATTCTCCAGCATTATTGGAGAACAACATCCTGGCAGATGTTAGGAATAAATCATATTTGGAACAAATGAACCTTTGATCTGGAGAGTTTCAGCAGGAACTTGCCTGCTTCCATGGAATGTCTGAGATAGAGCTTCTTAGAAAGGGCTAAGGACTTGAAAAAAAGGAATCTGGGTTAAAAGATATCCAGCATGCTGTGGTTTAAGGCATTTTATGTTAAATT